>NC_073699.1:64996088-65221088 GCF_023634085.1 Falco cherrug
CTTTTCATTCCATTGGTATCTTTTTTCTTGCACAGTTGATCCTTCCTACCAAATAAATGAATTTCTTAACAGAAATAACACAAACTAAACTTTTACAGTAGTCACTGTTGACTACTCATGAGGCTGGTTTCCACACAATTTTTAAGATCTTCTTCAGGACTCACTTTTACAGTCTTATAAAATCTTAACATGTTCTACAAGTCCACTTTTAAGCAGTTATGAACAGATAAAAAGAATAAGTGGAGATTTACTTAATGTACTTGATAGCAAACAGTAGTATTTTATTATCATAGTTATTTCAGCCATGTTTCTTTTGAAAGTTTCTTGAATTTTTTCGATAATTATTTCCTATGGTACTTATAACTTTAGGCTAAAAATTGCTACATTAAAAAAAAAAAAAACAAACCAAAAAACCACAACCAAAATGAAAACCCAAACCAAACCCAAAACTCCCACATTAGTACTATTAAAAAAAAAAAAAAAAAAAAAAAAAAAAAAAAAAAGGATAAAAAGAAGAAAGGTTACCTGAAAACATAGTATCTCCCCTACCATTTAATAAACTTTTCTCCTTCCTTAAAGAGCAGCATTACACACAAAAAAGTCACAACCAGCTATCAGGCCTGATGGGGCAGCTGGGCTCTGTAAAACACCCTTTTGGTATAATTGAAGGATTGAAGGCAGAGTAACTAAAAAGCCTCAGTTAACTCGTGAAGTGAGGATATGGAAAAACTTGCATCCAAATGAAATCTGTTTTAGGAGTAATGCTACAGGAGGACTGCTATTTAAATATTTTTTTTAAACTTCAGTTACGTGTTTCTGCTAGAAAAATTCTGTTTAGAAGATTTTAATCCTTAATTACTTGACTGAGTTAAAGAAAATCAAGATTCTGTGAAGGTTTTTGACTTGGTTACTGGCAAAGGAAAATCTTCAATGAAAACTATAGGAGAGGCTGAAAAGAGTTGTAGAAGATATTAACTGTTAGAAGTATGGTAAACAATCCCCCAAGCCTTATTTTTTCATGAATAATACGTCTGTTTATGCTATTCATATACTATACCAGTCATATGGTGTAATGAAAACTATACTGATCGTGATCATAGTATTATAACAATATAAAGAATTCATTACTAACAGCATTATTGGGAACTCACTATCACAGAACTGTTTACATTTCTTCAACAACTAATTTATATGTGATTAAAAGTATTTTGAAAATTCTGTGACTTCTGGAATGATGATATACTTTGGTGTACCAACACTGCACACTAATGCAGGGGTTTTGTTGTCTTAAAATATAAATTGTTCAACAAGTAATGCTGTAAAACAATCAGGTTTTCTCCCTGCTTCAAGCAATTACACCTTAATTTTATGGCTTTGCATTTTTAGTGTGTGAAAAAGTAAGGAAGTTTCAGGACAAGAAACACTTTTTTATAGTCTGAAAAACACCATGATCTGATATACAGATCCTAGGAATACTGAATGCAGGAACAACGTTTTCATTATCTAACTACGGACTCCCTAAATGTTGTGATGTAGCAGATGCTGTAAGTTAGCTCCACATTCACCTATTCTTTCACTTGAAAATGATGAAATTTTTTCTTGGAATCAGAAGCTGTGCTTCAAGCAGACTGGCTTTTCTAGTAGTCCTGGGAACTCATTTCCAGGGAAGGCAAGGACTCTCAAACATCCTTGAAATTCACTGCAGGATGGGAGAACAAAAGAGATTCAGATATTTACAGCAACCAGCACATCCCTCTTTCATCTCCTATATCTTGTTCTTTCTTTTTTTTTTTTTTTTTAGTCTTTATTTTTATTTCCTCACCTCTCCAATGTTTTTTGATAATTTTATCATCATCTTAAATTATAAATTCCACAGGTCAAGAAGGATTCAGGAAGCTGGCTGTTTCCTTATGCTTTCTTGGTACTGTTAGGCACAGCATTCTGTCCTGGTTTCAGCTGGGAGAGTTTTGGTTTTTTCCTGGTAGCTGGTGCAGAGCTGTTTTGGATTTGGTATGAGAACAATGCTGACAGCACACTGATATTTTTGGTTGATGCTGGGTAATATTTATACAGCAAGAGGGCTGGGGGGACATGGGAAACTGGGAGAGGACACAGCCAGGACAGCTGACCTGAACTAGCCAAAGGGATATTCCATACCATATGGCATCATGCTGAGTGTATAAACTGGGGGAAGAAGAAGGAAGGTGGGGACATTTGGCATTATGGCGTTTGTCTTCCTGAGTAACCATTACGTGTGATGGAACCCTGCTGTCCTGGGTATGGCTGAGTACGTGTCTGCCCATGGGAAGTGGTGAATGAATTTTTTGCTTTGCTTTTCTTGCATGTGCAGCTTTTGCTTTAATTATTAAGTTGTTCTTATCTCAACTCTCAAGTTTTATATTCCTTTTCAATTCTCCCTCCTCATCCCTCTGGGTGAGGGGATGTGAGAGAGTAGCTGAACAGTACTTAGGTAACTTAGGGGTTAAACCATGACACTTTCAAAGAGGGAACTTAATCTTTTAGAAATAAAGAAGTGTGCAAGAGTTTCAAAAAACCTGTAGATATAACAATTTTAGTATTAGTAGTATTTACTCTGAAATGTTTTCAGAACACAGATCTTAATAATCCAGTTACTATGATAGCAACAGTTTAACTTCCAATTGCTTTTGAAGGAAAATATATTCAGTGATCAAATCTTTAATTAAATGTGCTCTTGAGGGGAGAAATAAAAAAAAAAAAAGGGGGGGGGGGAAGGAAAAAAAACCCAGAAGCCTGTCATTTGTCTAAGACCTTTATAATAACAAAACACACTATTACATTTGAAAAAGAGTGTAGAGTGTATCTGTGGCAGTATGACAGAAGAAATATTTTTGATGTTGTACAGCAGCAGTCTATTAGTCTATTGTCTGCCCTCAACACAATTGCTTTTACTGTTCTCATGTCCCTTTTTGGGACCTAAGTCCTGTCTCACTTATTTAAAATTTCATTATTGAACTTAATATCTATTGAATTAACTTCAATAAGTCCATGGTTTCTTTCCAGAACAAAAAATACAAAATGTATTCAGAAAACAAACTTGTTTAAATGGGCACTATATTGTTTAGTATCAAGATTCATTTATGTCATAACCCAAACCCAAACACTTATGCATTTCACCCTTTAAGATATTTATTTCCTCCTGTACAGCATGATTTGTTGTAGAGAACATGCTTAACAATGCTGTTTACTTCTAATCATTCAGATGGGTTTACTTCTAATTTCAGATTTCTAATTTCAAAGGGAATCCTCTCTGTAGTCTTTGAATATTATTTCTCTGCCCTGATTCATGAAGTTTTCTAGATGACAACATTACTTTTGAATTTCAGCAAAAGAAGGGGAAAAACAAAACCGTAGTACAATACTGCACAATGTCACATTGTAAAAGCATGGAAAAAAGTCCATAAATCCCTGTCTTCACAGAGGCATATAATCTATGTATTTACTACTTTTTGGAGATGTCAAACATCGTGCGTTACAAGCACTAGTTCAATGTCCTATTGAACATAATGAGTTTTAAAATGCCACATTAGTGGAGTAGTATGATAGCGAAGTCTGAAAAGATGTTACAGTCTCTGAGAAGAAGGCCTGCTTATGTCCTGGATACTTTTATAACAGTCCCAGGAAATCCAAGGTAGAACTAATCTATTTGTCAATAGGAGAATAAATGTATGTAATTTATCTGTACAGCTACGCTGCTTATGTTTGTCTATGGGCTATTAGCAATATAAGATATAAGCATGACGAACAATGATTTCTAAAATGGATACAATGTTGAGATAAGAATGTTAATATCCTTCCTTGTAGCTTCCCATCTACAGCTTTCTCCCTCTTCTCACCTCCTCCTCTGACCTGATACAGTCTGAATTACTTGTTTTTCTTTCAAGGAATAGCACAGGTTGCTGCAACAGGTAAGGTAGCATGACTACATCTCTAATTTTCCATTAATTCCAGCTATTAAAAGATTCAGGTATCACTCAGGTGATGTGACATGAGTGCCATGATGTGAGAAACTAGGGAAAATTGGTAGGAGTTATAAAGGGAGAAATACTTAAAACTGCAGACACTGACTCTTTTCCTTCTTTTGGGCAAACAGTCCAGACATATCTTCTGGTATACTGTTACCTCTGGAAACTAATAGTTTTATGCTTTTCCCCCAAATTGGAGTGCCATAGAAAAGTGAGAGAATAATTTCAAAAAGGATACAGAATTATTATTTTTCTCCTGTTCTTTCTTATGTAAATGATAACCTCACAGAGCATTAGAAGGTTAAATTCCATCTGGTCTACATTCAGTTCTGCCTATAAGGAAGGAAAAGAAAAGGAAAAGCATATTCCCAAAGCCAAAATATCTTAGAAATAAAGTTGAATATTCTCTTTTTTGAAGAATACGGTAGGAGTAACAAATAATATCCACTATTTGATAAGGCTTTAAACTGTAAGGGCTAGTTGTCAGCCTCTTCACTAGCTGGTAAAGAATAGGCAGGAAAAACCCTTCCCCAAGACTCTGGATGAATGGGGTCAGAAAGGGGTAACCAAAGGGGCAGAACATTTGTCTCTTGAATTTTACAGTGAGGGTCTATTTAGAACTCAGTCCTTCACAGTATTGTTAATGTCATTGTCAGGTAAGTATGTGCTCTGCTCTTAGGCAGAAATGTAGCTAGGGAATTATGGGTTTTGACTGACATACTGCAGTAAAGACAAAAAAAATGTTTGTGCTTAAATGACATTTAATACTTTTAATAATGCAATTTTTTTTAGTTTAAGGAGTAAACACAAGTATATGAAAAAAGTAAGTTATGAGATAAGCTGAAAATATCTTTATGCATGCACTTTAAATGTATGTCTACATGAATAATGACTGGTATCCTTCTGCCCCAAATTAGTTCTTTCTGAAGTAATAAGAAAAGGGATTGTTTTGGACTTCAGCCTAATAAGTGGTTAACTTTATAATTTGGAAAAAAACAAAAAAAAATAAAACAACCAACAAACTGTTGATTTCAACTTTCTGCAGCATTTATTTCTAAGAAACAGAAAAGATGGTTTTTGGAAGTGCTCAAACACAAATTTTGCAAACAATGATATGATAAATTGTAGAAAATAAATTAATTCCTTGCTTACTCCTGCCACTCAGATAGAGGTTTCAGTTATTCTGTATTAAAATATATGAGACATATAAAAGTAATTTCTGTGCAGAAATATAATGCAGGTAATGTGGACTCTTTCACAGTGCTGAATACTTCACCTTGTATTCACCTAAAAACTTACCATAATATATCTATCTAGACAGACTGAACGGGTGAACCCATACTTATATATTGTGGATGGAGTAATGCACTTCACTCATATCAGAGAAGCAACAATATACTTCATTGATATGAAGTAGCAACTTAACAAAGTTCAATGGTGAATGTGATAATGGTTTCACAAGATTCAATGGCAAGCTACACTTGATTATTTACTGCTTAATTTAAATTAGAGGACAGGGTCAGACAAAACTGTCAGGGAGAGCATCCCATTGAGTCATGAGGCTCAGAAACCACCTCTGCATTCTAAGCACCTTCTCAGAGAGGAGTCTGGCTGTGGCTGAATCCAAATGCATTCCTCATCATACACATGGCCAACAGTTTATGTCTAAAGGATTATATATGCATAATCAATCCTTTATATCACTTAGCTAAGATTTCAAAGTTTAGCATGCTATCAATCACTTAACGAGATTCTGTTGCAGCAAGGAATCTCTCAGTCTCAAGCAGTAACCTTGAGAGGTATCCCTGCTCATGGGGAGATCCTGGCATGCAGCCTGCTGCGGTGCAGGAGACCTCGAACCAGCTTTGGGCTGTCCACTACTTATGGAGTTAAGGTGACTGACTTATAGTCACATTTGCATACCAGCCGTAATTTGGTTGGCTCATGCTCAGCTAGCCCTCAACTATGAGTAAGATTTATGGCCCTTAGCTGTTGTGTTCTTATCTGTCCCCTCAAAATCCAACTTAAGCTAACCCATAGCAGCCATCACAACCACCACTGGTGGCTATTGCTTAAGCAGAAAAAGTGGTGGTGGGAGCACATGGCCACACTATGTTCAAAGATTTTTGCCCTTCCTTACTTGTATGGCATCAAATAGTTGAAATTATTTTTGTGTTACATGAACTCTAACACAGAATGGTTTTTGTTTTGAAATAAGCAACACCAGAACAGCTTCATATGGAAAGGTTGATGAATGTCAGCCCGGCTGGTCCTTTAGACATTGTATAGAAATAGGAATTTAAGGTAATGCAAATCTATGTTCTTTTTTCCTTGGATATTCTTCTGTCTGTGTTTGCATGAAGAGATATGAGGAGCTGAAAACTTGAAAGTTGCTTTTGAAAAATTACTACTGTATCATAATCCTCAGGACCTTTTCTAACACTACCATTACTAGCTATGGCATGCTATCTCTTCAAGACATACAATTCGACCTTGAATGCTAGGCTGGTAGCCACAGGATTTTGTGACTCTCTCTAGCTTAATATCATCTGATAGTCCAAAAATGTTCAGAAACAGAAACAGAGGAGTTTTGTTGATTAAGTTGGACAGAAGCATCTTGTCAGAGTTTGAAGAAGGGAATGATAATTTCCTGACCATATACGCAAATGGGATTAGGTATCTAAATTGTGTGATACCACCAAGAAAAAAAAATAAATAGTTCCATGTTTAGAAAGCACCACTGAAAGTTTATTGGAACAGGTGCAGAGGTTTCTGTGGTATCAAGTAGTCTGTCTTACTTCTTTGGGAAATATGAATATGGTTATCTTGTAAGATTCAAAAGCCCTTTCCATTCATATGTCGTTCAGTCTTTTTTCCCTAATGGATAGTATGTCTTATTAAAGTCCTAAATAATTTTGCTTAAAGCTAGTAGTGAAAAGACCTATGAGGTGTGTGCAGTTTCTAGGCGTATTGATTGGTAAATTCAGTTTTATGTGATACCATAGCTCTGTCAAAATCATTTTCCTCTGAGACCTTAAGCTTGTAAAACAAATAAAGGAAACCCATTTACATGGTTACACACTGAGAAACCCATGCAGAAATAATCCAATCTGGGGGCTCACATCTGCACATCATATCGCCTACTTTCCATTGAAGGTGGATGCATATCCTGTGTTTCCATTTATTTTTTTTTTTTGTGAGGCTGGTAACATGCAGACTGTAGAAAGTATGGTGATTCTTGTGTTTGCCCAACAACTTAGGGAATTAATGGTGATGAAAAGTAATTGTTACGAGAATACAACACTGTTTGTGAAACCTGCCTCTTAAATGAACTTAACTGGTAGGAGAGGACCGTACTAATAAAGCACACAGCAACTACACAGGAAATTAACAACTTTGCTTATACAAAACTTTATTTTCCCCGGCCTTTGTTTTTGTATCTGGTATATTCCTTAGGTTGCAGTAACAGAAATTCCACATGATTAGAGCAATAAAACACTTGTGGAAAAGTTGAAATATTCTGTCCTACTTTTTCTGAGCAGAATTTCCTATCTTCCATTTTCCAGAAGGAAATTGTGTGTAAGATAATTTATCCAACAGTTAACCATAAGTCATTTGTAAACCAAATTCTTATCAGGGTGTATAATTCATGAATGTTAGTCTACAAATACTTGTGGTCAGCAGATGAAGCTGTAGGCTTCCTATTCCAGAAATAAGAAGAACTGTGATACATGCAAACTCCTGGAGGTCTGGAAATGGACCAGCAATGAGGAAAACATGCATTTGACACCCTTACATCACAAACATATTGGAAAAATATGACCAATAATATTTGAAAGCTGCTTAGTCTTTTAACAAAAAAATTGAAAAGAAGAAGACATTAGAAATAGATAAATGTTTTTAAGCGCTTATGGAGTTCATTTTCCCAGAAGTTATTGAAGGAAATTCTTCTGTAATTCCAGTATTACAGTAAGCCATTTATTCTAAACACAACAGGAAAAGGAGTATCTATCACTTGGTTATTTTTAAACTGTATCCCGTAATACATTCCTGATAAATGAAGCATTGCAGGGCCAAGATATAATGGGGAAAAAGCACTACCAGTGAAAGCACTATTGTCCTTGTATTACCTTTAATCTCAAACAGCAAATGCATAGATATCCTTTGTTCCTTGGGAAGAAAAGTTTCTTTTTCATTACGTTCAGTTCATTCGCTTTGAATAGCACAAATACGTCCATGCATATTTTTTTCTCTGTGTTATTCATCAAAGCACTTATCAAAGTGAAGAGGCACTGACCTTCTGTTCCTTTAGCATTTCACTCATATTGAGTCACCACCTAAGTAATTCTGTTTTGTCTTAATTCTGTTATAACCATATTTGGCAAAGGACCATTCTCTCAAAATACAGCATTATAGAGCCACATTTCTATTACCAGAGAAAAGCTAATGGGTGGTTAAGTCAATAAATGACATATTAAAAGTAAAACTTAAAAAAAACATAAATTATGAGCAATCATGGTTAGTGGAAAACATAACATTTATCATTGGTTTGGAATCTGTTACAGAATTTAGTAACTAGGTCTGAAGTTTGAGGGGTCAAAGTGCGAACAGGAAATATGCCACGTAAGCCCCTGTTTAACCACCAAAGGCACTTTAGCCAGTGCAGCATGAAGAACTATCATATTTAATTTATAATGAGCCTGGGATTAGTGCAGAAACCATTATTTCATCAAAGTAACTTGCAGCTCTTTAGATGCGCAAATTTGAAAGAGGACAGAAGTGTCTTTCTTGACATTACACCCAACCTGCACCTACTTTTCCCAAATGACACATTTCAAAATAGCATTAGTTCATTAAGAAACACGTACAAATTCCAAAGAATTTTAGAAGATGAAAGACATACTTTGAACAAGTTAAGGAACTCATGAATGTTACTCTATTTATATATCAATTTACTACTCTATTAACATAATAGCTGGTTGTGACACGGAAGCTAGAGTCATGCATATGTTGAAGTTAAAATATTCAGAGAATGCAGCTCAGTCTTTGAACACAAAAGTAACGTATTTTTTCGAACAGAAAGAGCATATATGTCACTCACCAATGAAGTATTTCTTCATCTGATAAAAATAATTTATATTATAAAAGAAAATCTTTGGACATTTTCATTGTCCTGACTTTATGGTAAGATAAAATAAAAGCAACGGGGGGTGGGGGGGGTGAGGAAATAAAAAGACCATAGTATATGGGTATGAACTAATAATATACACAGCATATGTTTCTGATATAACTGAAGTGTCCCCAATAACATTTTAAAACAAAGTAATCAGTGCAGATGTTTGAGGCAACTAATTTCAGTGGTATAAATGTCCAAAATGTGCAGTGCTGCAAATATGACTGCTGCACATGCTTATGCATAGAGTTTTCTGATTACATAGGCAAACATTTGCTTAAAAAGTACTTCAGTCAATAGGGAAGAGTGAAAATTATTCCAAATGTTTTAAAAAGACACATTTGTTTCCTGAAAACTACAGTGAACTGTTTAAATACAAACACTGGGGTTTTTTTATTAAAAAGTTAATTTTAAATTATAATAAATTTTAAAATAATTTATTTCAGTGTTGTTAGGCTTTAAGATGAATAAGGTTTTCTTCATGTTCTCAAAAGTTTCTAATGCTGTCTTGTCAAAAATACAAATGTTAAGTTTTTGTCATGCTCCAGTTACTCACTTTTGTGTTCACGTCCTCTTCAGATCAAATGGTAACTGCCCTCCTCCTCAGGGTTGGGGCCTGCAGAACTGCTGCTTACCGCAGGCTCTGTACCTCCTGTAGAACTTGGAGCACTGTATTGGGGTGGTTGGTTTCTCTGAACAGGCCATCATGATCACTACAACAGAGGACAACCATGATCATCACCCAGGCTGGAATTGCTCTCCTCTTCTCCAGTGCAGAAAAGAGGTTCCATAACTGCAAAACCAGTTCCTAACTGGTAGGAATAGTATAGTGTTATGTATGTGGGATGATCAGCAGTGGATACAGGCAACTGCACATGGAGGGTCATTTTAAGGGTCCTCTTCAAAAACATGACACTGTTATTCAAATGTCAGAGCATCAGCTTCGGGAAGAACACCATGAAGAGAGCTCCTGCTAACCTGAACTATAATTTCCTAATACAACCCAATAACTAATTCAAGTCAACACATCCAGCCAACTGTGCAGTGAATAAGAACTTTATCATTTGCTAGAATGACAATCCCTACAAAGTCTTTCCAAGTATGTCTAAGCTATAAGTACAGCCAGGCAAATACTTAAATGGTACGATCAAACCATTCTTTCCCGTTCCCTTGGTTATTTTGAAAACAGTAAGGTTTTGTTGGGGTTGGTTTTTTTGGGTTTTGGGGGTTTTTTTTGATACTCTACACATTTTTTTCAACTACAGAAGTAATTATTTCAGGGGCTCTATTTTTGTTTTAAACTGTTTCCAGCATTTTAACATTCTTCTCAAGATATGGATCTTTGTAACAGGCACCTCTTTATTCCTGTTTCATATTCCCACTGCTTACCTATTGGTAGTGACATTGGAAGTTTCTGTTTATTTTATTATGTATTTAGTCTTTTGGAATCTTTGCATTCTAATATAGTCTGTAAACACAGGTTACACGATCTAGTTATGAAAATAATATTTTTCATGTCCTAGCTGACCATTTTGTCCATATCTTCTTGTGACAATAAACTGCACTCTTCATTATTTAACTGGTTGCACAATCTTTGTCATCTTTAAAAATACTAAGGGGTTAGGAGTCTATTCCTGTTCATGTTCCATCATACTGCA
The DNA here is from genome assembly GCF_023634085.1 of Falco cherrug. Classification (NCBI taxonomy): domain Eukaryota; kingdom Metazoa; phylum Chordata; class Aves; order Falconiformes; family Falconidae; genus Falco; species Falco cherrug. Next base: position 65,006,924 of record NC_073699.1, read on the forward strand.
TTCAGCCATGTTATCTTCAGGATTTAATCACTTTTATTTAAAAATTATTTGTGCTGATATTTTATGTGTATTTATATTATGTTGCATTTAAAATCACATAAATATAAGTCTCTATATAACATGAAATTTCATGGGGTTTAAGGTATGACTGTAAGACTGAAGTACATATAGAAAGTTCTGGAAAACATTTTGATTAAATGTGTACCTGCATACAGTCATATTTTAGTTCCACAGGGCAGATGGTAGGGCATATTTATATGATGCAAAACATATTAGACAGGTAGGCTTTTATCCCGCCTATGTGCACTCATGACTGAAATGAATTTGTAACGAAACCATTCTCAGTTTGTCAAAAGTCTCCCTCAGCAATATTACTAAGCACATAAAAAATGTTTTGTAACTTGTATTTTGGTATTGGTGTGTGGGAGCTAGGGGTTGGTACATGGAGAGTGAGGTTCTTTTTTATTGCTGACTCTAGACTTGTTTCTTACAGTAAGGAGAGACATTATCACAAGAGAAGGCACTGCACAGTGTTGTTCATAAGACTTCTCTATAAGGCAATGAAGAATTAAAGAAATATTGGATTGCAACTTACATTAACATATTCCTGTCACAAACTTCCTTAGACTGAGTTTTGTTATTATTTCCAGGTAGAAAGACTTCACAGACTGTAAGAGTGACATTCATTATAAAATCTGTGTTGATGAGTCTGCCTGCATTTCCTGAAGTAGCTATCATTGTTCAGAAGATGCTTCCTCTCAAGTGTTGAGTAACTTGTCTACTCTTATATTCACTAGAGTCTGTGTGGATACACACTTTTCTGAAAATAACATTTCAAATCAATGATATTTTCAACAAGATGATGTCACAAGTCACATTCCAAGAAGCCTACACTTTCTTTTTTGTGCACTGTCAAAATATCTCCTTACATTATGTCTGTACTCCCCTGAAAAGCAAATCCTTCCTCCAAACTTGAGGATACATTAGACTCCTATAATAGGCCCAGGCTGTATAGGTAGAAATAAGATGCTTATATAAGGCACAAGTGAATGGCGTTCCATCTCATGGAAGAGGCTGTCAGAGCTGTCCTGCCTGCTATGTTCAGCAATAAAAGTCTCTGCTTCACCAAAGGCACAGGAGAAATAAAACAATATTGCACATTCCCTAGCACTGGACTCCAAGGTCTGAAAAGTGTGTACTACATGATAAGATGTATTCCTGCTGTCCCTGAACCAAATAATATGCAGAGCTGAAAGAATGGCCTTCTAGACCCATTTTCTGCACTCTGGAAGGGATCAAAACAGGAAGAAGTTAAAACTGATTCAGCAAAAATTAAGATCGACAGTACTGAGGTGTTTAGGACACATCACATCCCACTGCCTTGGGCACAGCTTGTGGGATTTACTCAAACGGCACTAGGCATACACTTCAGCAGATCAGTTCACACTTCTTAAATAAAGACCTGTCAGCAGCATACCTGGATTACAGCATCAAAGTGAAGAGAGGAGACATGTATCCTGGTACAATAGCACATAGGATGACAGTGCTTTTTATTCCAGAAGATGATTGAATTTAACAAATGCAAGAAGCAGAGAGGTACATATCTGGGCTCTGCTCCCAGACATATATATGTTGATATTACTTATACAAACACTTGGTGTGGGTCCATATGGCCTTAATGTTAAATTGTGAGTGGAGTGGGAAAGATTAAGCCAGATTGCTAAATAGATGAACTCCTGCCAGCCTGCAGTGCTAAACTCTTCATATACAGAGGCAAAGGACACATTAGAATAGCCACCTCTTGTGTACCTTAATACTTGTAAGGTCATAGTTTAGTTCCATCTCACCACACCCTTCAGATATCACGAGCTATGTTCCCCAGGATGATCAGTTGCCAGCCAATCTCTCTGCTATTTTCATAGTTCAGAGGACTTTTGAGAGGAATTCCCCTTTAGATTTTTACAGGTGAGTATGTCTGCCAGAGATGTCTTCAAGCAGTGCTTTTAACATGGGAGCACCAAGGGCTAGCCACCTATTTTAGTATCTTGGACACTTTCTGTTAATTTTAAAATATTGTTTAAAATATTTGCTTTAGAGAGAGAATACAAAGTGGTCTTGGAAGCTCTAGCTGAGGGCATAGCTGTATGGATGGAAGTGGTTGTCAGAAGTTTCACAAATGAGATTAATTTACCTCAAGCACTAACACATATTAAACTGCACTAGATCACCACTGACAGAAAAATGATTCTCTTAAATATCTACTTTTAGCCAAATTATTTTCATTCTTAGAAAGGGATTCACTTGCATAACACTGGTGTGTAGTTCTGTATTAGTTTGATGGTGATCTGCTAAACATGCTAAACTGTTAGCTCTGGGCTTTTTAAGGCATAGCAGTGGCACAAATATGCCCTAGTGTAGTCATCCGTCATTGTCCCTTTCTCCCAAAGTACTCCCCAGAGATGTAGACTCAAAGTTGAACCTAAGCCCTAATGTTTTTTTCTCTTTTTACCTCCTAGTCTTCCCCAATCCCCATGGCCCTTTTTTAACAGGCTCCAAAAGCACCATGTTCTTCACTCAAGCTTCAGTGGCCAGGGCCCAAGAACTTCAGCAAGGTCACTTTCCCCATGAAGAGCATTGTGGAGCACACTAAGCATCCATACTGACAGGAAAAAAAAGATCTGGACACACTTAGAGGTGTTTGATAATGTGTATCAGGGGCGTGCTAAAAATATCTAAAAATTTTAATGTTAAATTTTATTATATATTCACATCACTCACCTACGTAGGTTCTGGGTTGGCTGAATCTCATCTACCCCTGCTCATCAGCCCCAGGTCTCCACACATGTGGTATGGTCATGCCTAGACAGAGGGCTAGCCTGCTTGGAGTGTCCAGCTGACACTGTTTGCAGTGCTGTCAGATGGATTATACATCACTTTCTGGGTCTTCACTTATTGCAGTGGCTCTGCCTTGTAATTCGTCACACTTTTCAGTTAACTCCGTATTTTACCACACCATGTCAGTCCTCCATGGGGGCTAGCAGCTCCCAGGGGCTGGGGATGGCAGGGGTAGGGCCCAGCAGCCAGTGTCTCTCCACTTCAGCCAGGAGCAGGGCAGCCGGGGGGAACAGGGGCAGCCCCAGCCCTGGGCAGCGCGCACATCCATGGGGACTGGAACGAGCTGAGGCCTTGCTGGGATAAGAAGGGCTGACAAGGCCATGACACACTGTTGTTGCTTTGGAGAGGAAGATGCAGCTGTCTCATGTGGTCCTTTGACACTTGTAAGTTACATCTGGAGGAGACCACATATACCCTGAAGACAGTTTTTGCCCTTACCAGGCCATGAAGCCTCACCAGCCAACCCTCCCTCCATCCTTCAAGGGGACTGGCAGTATCACACATTATGGGCAACCCAAAGACATGCTTGGTAGGGACTGGGCCTGTCCATATCCCTTCTGTCTCTTTTTTTCTACCAAATCCACTTGCCCTCAGGCTTCTCTCGCTGCTTTAGAACATAAGAGAACTCCCTTCTTAGGCTCCTATGGCTGTAAAAAGAGCAGCAGCCATTTGGGGTTTATAGGTGTTATCTCTTTATGATGCCTGGTGTGAGAGCAGCTCCTAAAGAGACTTTTTCTAGCTTCAGTACCAGGTGATTTCATACCACAGCTGTAGGAAGAGTTTTAAAGCTGATGGTGTTGATGGCAGTGTGCACCTGTGCCTGTTTTCCTTCATGACCACCATCGCTACTGAAAGTGCAAACATTCCACCATATCTTGCCGTATTCCCATCCCAATTACCTAGCTCATGCAGCTGTTTTGAACTGGCTTGAAACTGGCTGATGCCAAGCTGCACCTTAAGCCAGACACCATGTGACTCTTGCTAATGGTGTAAATACGAAGTTCTAGGTTTACCTGAATGGCTGTTGGCTGAAAAGTCTAGGATTTTGCTTTAGTTTGGTTTTGTTTTTTCTCTTTTTTTTCTAGGTGTGGCAGCTAGACCTGCTACTGGAAGTTGCCATATGTTACGTTACCTGGTTAAAGGGTAAGTACTGTAAACACAAAGGGAGAAGGGGCCAGGGGAATATCAGAAAATAAATTATAGCTTTATGAACCTAGAAACCTTCTCAGTGAGAATACAGCACACTGGGAAGACCACCCAGGGAGAGCAGTCACTGTCCCTTGTGTGAAACTCCCAGAGTCACCTTTTGATGACCTTAGAGAAACTGTCCCTGCAGTATGTGCTGCAGACTATAGGGAATAACAGTTTAAATGGGTCTAGAGCTCATTAAGGCATGCAGAGGGAAGAGCATTTGGGACTGTATAAAACTTATGGAATGCTTTAAGGTGATTGTGGGAGTGTAAGAAACTTATTAGAAGATATTTAGGGGAATGACCAAAGGCAGGGAAAGGGAGGAACAGGGGAGGAACAAGCGTGGGAAAATACATGAAGAAAGGGATAAAACAAGGGGCTTGTGTGGCACAGTTTTTTACTTACCATGGCAGTCTATACTCTTGTTAAATTCCATTTCTAAATATTTTCTGTGTGGGAGTGCACTCTCAATTCTGTGTGAATGCTGTTGATCCTGTGTGAATGCTTGTGACCTTCAAAGTGGACTAGCCTGCAAATATGAGGTCTGATTTCCAGCAGCTAGAGTGGGACCACAAACCCCAGGGACCTGTAGGTCCAAGCGCCAGCAACTAGGGGAAATCAGGGCTCTAATGGTCAGATACTGGATAAGCCAAGTGTCTAAGTACAGGACAGGCCTGTATCTTGTGAGTGTAGACATTCCACTAGCAAATTTCAGACCTCATCGGTAGAAGAATAAGAATGGGCGATCTTTGCTGTTTATATTTATGAGGGCTGTTTGTGTTTATAAGGATGTGAATAAAAACATTCCCCTCTGCCTGTGTTGAGCTGTGTGGCTAGCTATGTGTTTATTGTGTGTGGCTGTCGGGAATACTTGCGCCTCCTAATTGTTGTCAGGACCTGGGGGCACTGCAGCATCCTTGCATGAGTTGAATAAGGACAGGAGTAGCACCCACAGATCTCTAAACCCACTACATTTAGCAATCCCTTGCACTGTATCTCTGCTAGGTGATGGCTGAGATACTGGCCAGGCTACCAAAGCCTGAGAAGGTGTCTGCAAGTCCCTGAACCTGTGTCCACAGGAAGCAGAACTCTGGATTCCTTTGTGGCTCAGGGAATGTTGCAAAGTCTGTCAATGGCCTTTTAATTTTGATCATTGATGCTTGGGTTACTTGTACAAATGGAGGGTATGTAGAAATGGAGATATGTGTACAAATGGAGGTATGTTTGAGTTGGTCCTTTCTTCCCTTCAGATTTTTCAGTGGTTGCCCACCAAGGGCCCACTAGGAATGTACTGGAGGGGAGAATAATGCCTGAGTGTCATCAGACCTATCCAGTCCTGGGTGGTAGGTTTGGTGTGGATCTCTCCAAGCATGGAGTGTCATAATGTGAGTGTGAAGTTACTGTGGTTACACAACAGGGACTGTTGAGTTTGCAGCATGGATGTGTAGAAATCTGTGACTCGTAGTTCCAGTGTGTGCAAGTGAACTTTAGTATGGTTGTGTCTTTCATCTCGTAAGAAGACTGACAGCCATCCATCCACCAGGATAAGAAGCTCTTACTGCTACTTGTGTAAAATCTAGGCTGGTAAGAAATGCAGCAAGTGCAAATGCATAGCAAATAAATGGCTGAGCAATGCTGGCCATTCCTCATGTTCTTGGGTACACAGATACCAGATTTCTGGCAGTGTTCCCAGCTGCCCCAGTGCCCTCCTCCCTTCATGTGCCTGTGTGATTGTGAGTTCCCAGGCTCTGCTCCCTGGGCGTATGGAGCACAGAGCTGAGAGGAGATGGCAGTGATTGTGTTATTTGATGCCCTGGGATAGATGACAGGTTTGCTGATTCCCTTCATCCCTTCTCACCTGCCACCTCCTTCCTCGCTGTGTTTCAATGGCTAGATTACACTCCAAATCTCCTTCCTCTGTGCTGTAAAAGGTGAGTGTGGGAATCGCCATGTGGGATGCAGATGTGTGCTTAGCTCCAGGAAGTGTGCTTGACATTGTGTGCCTTGCCTGACCCAGTTCCTGCTGTACAGTTGGCCTTCTTGTGAGAGAAGTGATATTGTATAAGGACCAGTGTCCTTAATGACACTTTGCTCAGGTGTTGAGGGGCGTTTTCCCATAGATACCACTGTATAGAAAAATAAATTACCTTTTGGGGACTCTAAATGGAGCTGGCTGATGCAAATTACAGAGGTGATAAGGTATGCTTCAATGGGAACCCCTGAAGGTTTGACATTTGCTTATGTGGCTAGAAGACAAGTTCAGAATCTCTATCATGGTGCAAGCTGGTTAGGCCAGGTCAGACCTCTAACTGTTTGTTAGTCTTCCTTGAACAGTAAATCTGCTTTAAGAGGTCTATGATTTTTTTATTATTTTATTTTCCAGGTTTCCTTGTCAATGATGCAGTTTACCATGTAACCATACAAAGACTGTTTTTAATGCCATAGAAAATACTTTAAAGTATAGATAGAAAATAACTATATGAGAGCAGAGGAGGGTAGTAAACTCCTTAGGTTAGATGGATATGAAATTAGTCTGAAAATGAAAATACCATGACAAATTCTCAACCTGTTCATATCAAGATAATACCAAACACGATTTGTCCATACTATTTCCACTACAGAGTAAGCTAACCTCAGATAGTCATATGAGGTTAAAGTAATTAAAGCATTTCATAAATAGGAAAATGAAAATTGAGACAAGCAGTTGTGGTGGCTTGACCTTGGCTGGCTGTCAGATATTTACCCAGCTGCTCTCTCTTTCCCCCTTCTCAACAGAACAGGGTAGAAAATAAAATGGAAAATCTTATAGGTCAAGATAAAAACAGGAATGTCACTTACCAATTAGCATCACAGGCAAAACAGACTTGGCTTGGGGAAGATTAATTTAATTTGTTTCTAATTAAAAATGCAATAGGATGGTGAGAAACAAAAACAAAACTAAAATCACCTCGTTCCAACTCCTTCACCCGCCACCTCCTGCTTCCTCCCAGGCTCAACTTCACTCCTTCATTCTCAGCTCCTCCACTTCCTCCATTCCCCGGGCAGTGCAGAGGGATGGTGAATGGGGTCTGCAATCAGTTCATAACAGCTCCTCTCTGATGCCCCTTCCTAACACTGTTTCCCTGCTCCAGCATGGAGTCCCTTCACTGATTGCTCCAGCATGAGTCCTCTTCACTGGGTACAGTCCTTCATGAACATACTGATCCAGTGTTGGTCTCTAGCAGGGCATAAGTCCTGCTAGAAAAATTGTTCATACATGGGATTTTTTCCATTGGCCACAGCTCATCCCAGGAGCCTGCTTCTGCATGGGCTTTCACAGAGTGAAGCTCCTTTCAGGGCATATCCACCTGCTATAACATGGGGTCCCTCACAGGTTGCAGTGTGGATAGCTGCTCCAGTGAGATCCTCCATGGCTGCTGAGGGAGAACCTTCTCCAGGGGCTTCAGGCGGATCTTAGCTCAGAGGCCTGGAACACCTTTTTCCCACTCTTCTTCTCTGGCCTTTGTGTCTGTCAGAAAGGCCAGTCCTGCAGCCCCTGGCTACCATTACCTTGCCACGCAAACCCAGTAGAGCAATGAACTTATCGTTTCAAAAGGCAGGTGTGTGAGTGTGGGTGGGAGGGAAAACCCAACATTGTTACTATCTATAAACATAAGAAAACGTATCCATAAAATTAAAATGAAGTTAGTTACCAAAATTCTTCCAAGTAAATTTTCCTAATACTTATACAGAAGCAAATAGTTCTTCACTAATTAATCAAAATAATATGAAGACAATATGAAGCAGTAGAGCACTAGGTACCATATTGTTGTCCCACAAGCAGGCTCATTACCCGGTGCACAGTGCCAATTGACACACCGAGTCAAGGCATTTCTATTCTTTTGTTCTATTTTGCGCAAAGTAGGGAGCTGGGTGGTAACCCAGAAATGCGTTGCTCCCTGATTGTCAAACCTTTACACTACTTATATAGTTTAGTGTACAAAGGCATCATCCTTCACTGCTTACAAGTTATCTAATTTCTTCATTACTTAGTATTCAGTTTCTTATTTGTCAAATAATTCTTTTGCTTCTCAGCGCTCAGTATCAACTTCTTGGGGTCTGGGGGGTTTCTTGAGTTGGTGGTCACGATCTCCCCCTGCCGGAATTACCTTTTCCCTGGTTTTTGCTGAGCTCATTCCTCATGGTGAACTGCCAGTCAGCTCATCTATCTTGTGGGCGTGCTTTCTTCTGAAGTTACTCTTTTCAGCAAAGGGTTTATCTGTGCTTAATGAAGCACTTAGCAAGGTATACAAATACACTTATATCTTGAATTAACCATTAGCAACTCATTTGTTTCAATTGTCTTAAAGTCAAACTTCTAACAATACAGTTGATTTTATCAACCATTACCTTAATCATTTGATGTCAATATTGCTGATCTAGTGATGACTGTAAACAGAGAATTTGAGTCAGGTTCCCCTTAATTCTGTGTTTAAAAGTAAAATTTTGGTTGTATGTCATTCCTAATAATTTCTCGAGTTTTGAATGACTTCTGAAAATGTCAATTACAATAATTTAAAAATGGCAAATTGTACTACTTGAAAGATAAAATAGTGATTTTGTGTGTTCTTGATATATAGATGCATAAGAATTTCTGTGTATAGTTACTCTATGTCTTTGCAGCTCAGTTAATGTCATTTCCCAAGGCACAAAATGTAATTTTTATTCCAGCATCCTGCAGTGAACACATAATAAAATAAAATAAAATATAAATTTTAAAAAAAGAAAAAGGACAGAAGTTATTCTTGATGGTAAGAGCCTTTGGACTAGTATTGAAAGAGGAAATCAATACAAACACTGTCACTCAAACTGCTCTATCCTTTTGAGGAAAATGACGGTAAGACTTGGTAGGAATGATGCATCTTGATTTAGCAGAGAAAAATAAATATATGCACTTAATTATAGGTTGTGTTTATTGTAGGAGGCCAGAAGTGGCACATATGATAAACACTTCTGTTAAAACTAGTGAGGCATATTGTGATTTTTTTTTTTTTTTCTATCCCATATGGCTTGCCTGGAGAGATTGCTTTAAATAAAGGGGTTTCATATTTTCCTGCAGAATTTCCAATTTTCCTAAAGAAAAAAAGTGAGAAAATGGTCTAGATCAGATAGGTATTACCCAAGTTGAATCAGAATACAGAGTGCTTTGCACAAACACTAAAAAAGGCATTAGACAAAAATGAGGGTAGACCCTTGCAATAACATAATGCAAACTTTATTTAGTTGTGAAGCTCAGCATCAAGTAGCCACATGAACTCCCACAGACTTATTTCTTATAATGCAATAAAATAAACTTTACTTGCCTAGGCAAGGTATAAGCAATGAAAAATCAACCATCCCCACACCCATTTATAAAAGAAACTTGAAAAAAAAAAAATGTATAAGAATTCCATAATAGATCCTCTAGCCTATTAATATGCAAAGTGGAATCTCTTGAGCAAAACTCTGCCTAAGAATAAAGAGCTCTTGGCCTGTACATTCATCGACATTCTTGCCATACTTTTGCACAATGGAACTATCTGGCAAATTATTTTTTTTCCATTTAGTGGGTGCAGTTATCTTCTGGGTTAGTAAAATTTTATGAAAGTCCGGTAGAGGGAAAAGGAAAAGAAAAGAAAAGAAACACAGGACAATAAGGGATACTGCAAAATCACCATTATGTGGATTGCCAGATGTCACACCTGCTGCAGCAATAGATATGGATATAAGTATTCTTGCTCTGCCGCCTGTTTAGAAAGCATCTGAAATGGCATGGATCACTTCTGTTTCTAGTCTTAGCAGTGAGAATGTTGTCTACCTGGCAGTGATGTATGCTGTTTCAGTTGTATTCTTTTTTAATTTCATTTTTCATTGGTCTGAGGCTTTGCAGCAATTAGTGTAGCTCTTCTTGGACCCTTGAGTGCTTACTTCTGTCACAAGGCTGTACTTGGTCAGAAGGTATTGTGTTTTGATTTTGGTACTCAACAATTCTGCTGATAGCCATTCCACATAGATTCATACGTACTTGCTCAGCAGTTGCTAGAATACATGACAATTTATACGGGAGGATTCCACTTCAGAAGGGGGAGAAAATGTTAAAGGAGATCTCCATTGGTCTCATCCTGAATCTGCTGCACCAGGAGACAAACGTGTCTACCCTGATTTTTGAGAAGCTTTATGGGAAAACAGCCAGATGGTCTTGGAAACAAAGGAATAAGAAGGCTGCAAAACCCCTGTTCAGTGGAATAGCCTGGATTGCCTAGCAGTGTGGGACATGTAGTGCAGGGAAGCACAACTGAGGGAAGCTCCTGCCCAGCATCACTTGTAGTGATGCAACCACAAGTACAGGTTTTGCTTACATGCTCATTGTGACATTGGCACATGCTCTCTGGGGCTTCTGGCTTGGTTTTCTCTTAAAGAGTAAGTCAAGTCAAGGTAACTCATGATGGTTTGGGATCACTCATTCTTTCTTTAGGAACAATAGTTCAGGATGCTTATAGTTCAATTTATTAAAACTAGAGTAAAACCATTATTTGGTCAGTGTTATGCCAATTAGGTATTCTGACCATTTTGCTCTCTATTTCTGTGGGAGGATAAAAAAAAAAAAAAAAAAAAAAAAAAAAAAGTTGAGCAACTGAACAGCAGTTCAGATGTAGCTTAGTTTATGCTAATGTTAAAGACTCTAAATAAAGTTCCAGGTGTATGTACATATGTGCTTCTTCCTCTTACTTTTGTTCTTCTGAAGTATCCTCAAAAAATTATTCAGTTTTGAGCTGCATGAAACTACACATAAAAACTCTTAAAAGCTATTAAATATCAAAGCCAGAAGTGTCATCTTAACTGCATAACTGTGCATATGATGCAAATTCTCTGCGAAAATAGTACCGATGGTCTGTCCATCTGTAAATACAAATGCCCAGGATTTATAAGATGGAACAGACCTGCCTCAAAATAATTTTCAAGGTTTAGGGTTTTAAACATCTCCATTAGACTCATCTCCATTTCTGCTTGCCTTCTACAAGCCTTTCAAGACCTTATATGTATCAGCTAATTATATGTACCTGGAAAATGTACCAGGAAGTCACCTAGATCATCTTTTTCTGTGTCACTCATTCAGATTACTCCTTCTGGGATGCAGTCACTATTTAACTTATTCCTGAGATCAGAGAACTGTGGTCTGTTAGGTCTCATTATGGTAGACAACATGCTTGAAGTGGGCCTAGTCTCTGATTTGCTGGACTTCTGGGCTAGAAGTTTTTCAGGTACATGCTGAAGACACTTTCTTCCTTTTTGGGCCTTCTAAGTGCTGTTTTTTCACATGGACAGAGTCCTTCCAGGAAAGCAACCACTGCCTCGGGTCTCTTTGCTCCTAGGTTTCCTTTAAGATTTGTTGTTTGGGTTTTGGGTTTGTTTGGGGGTTTTTTTTGTTGTTGTTGTTTGTTGCTTTTTTTGGTTTGTTTTTTTGGGGTTTTTTTTGTTGTTGGTTTTTTTTTGTTTGTTTGTTTGTTTTTTTAGTTTCTGTTAAGATATCTTATCAGACTTCCTAACTTCAGTTCCTATCAGTGGCTGGAGACACAAAGTACATGTTTACCCTTTAAGCTGCCAACATCCCAAAACTGTTGTGTAGCGGCAGTGCTTGCCAAGACTGGGTGGGGTTGGTGGTGTAGACAAGACTACATGCTTTTGCAGACCAAATCTGAAGAGAACTGCCCTGAAAGGAGTTAAGCACAAGAAGGTTTTCCAAATTCTGCTGACTAGACTATGAACCTGGGGGACTTTGAGAGGGTGCTCATGCTTGCAACCTGCTAGCTGCAAGAAAGCAGCTGAGGAACAGGCATAAGAAAGTGGAAATACGTGAAAGGGTAGTCTGTGTTTGCTGTGAGGGGTCAATGGTGTCATGATATTTCACCCTCGTGTGTTTCAGATTGATCTGTATGGGGAGCAATATTGTAATGCAGTTTTGGTAACACATCTGTGATATTTCTATAACTAGTAGATAATAATAACAAGAAATAAACAAAATAGTGTATCTATCTAATCTGAATATTTATCTATCTTCTAACTAGCCTGCTGGGTTTATTTTCTAGACTGACCTGTTCAATGACTCTAGTACAAGGACACAGGCATGAGTAAGTTTTGCAAATAAAGCATTAGTTATTAGTAACCCACATCTTAAAGGCTGTTTAAAAAAAAAAAAAAAAAAAAAAAAGACTGTTGTAGGGAACCTCAAAAGTGCAGATGCAAGATGATACAAGTTTCCTAAGGGAAGGAGGGTAAATCACAAATAATTATTGTGTGTCATTACAAATGTGACCTTAATAGCCAGATAGGAGAGGTACTAGGGCATATATAATCATGCTGCCAATTGCAGCTTGCTATAACTGAAATCACTAAAGCTTTCCTTTATCCTGGTATTTTTCCACTAGGCTGAAGGGACATATGAAAATATTGTGGGGAAATATATTTCTGAGGTAGTCCTTACCTGTACATCTTATCATACATCTCAAGTGTGTTCAGTCTCATTAAATTTTCTGATATAATATCTCGTAAGTTCTACTGTGTTGCGTTCAGAAGTACCAGAAGACAAAGGGATTTAGAGAATAAAAAGAGTTGGAGAGCACATAGCTGGAGATTTAGAACCTCAAACTCAGGCCATGAAACTGAATAGGATCACTGGATGTCTTCCACCTAAACTTTTCATTCTACTTAGCATAAAAAGAGACACTACTAAGCATTCAGGCCATCTTTTGTCATTCTCTTTTGCAGACGAGTAATTTCTGCAAGACTGTGAGATTCTGAGAATTGTCTACCTGGAAATGATTTGTCTGGCCCAAACTAGATGATGAGGCAGGCCTGGCAATGGTCCTAGATCATGTTAATGTCTTTTAAGCAGGACCAGTATTAAAAGCAGAAACAGCTTTTATGTGTGTCTTGCTTTTGAAATTGCCAGCATGATGATGTGGTGTGAGTATAGCAGTTAAATCTTAGGCGTTAGGTGCTCGACAGTCACATGGCAAAGTAGGAAAGATTCAAAATGCTCTGAGCCCCCTGTACTGGAGAACTTGAATGACTCTTTGGAACAAATATAAAGGCATTGCAAAGTAGACACTATGATTAACAGGCTAGTGTGCTGCAAGTTTTATAAAAAATTCTTCATATTGATGCAAGCCTATTTAAGCCTTGGCATACTATCATAGTCCCAGGGACTACAGAGACATCTGAGGTAGACCATGACAATTATTCAGCTAAATCTGTCAATGATTGAGGACATATATTAATAATGGACCATTAGTGATGACAGAGATATGCCTTGTTCATGCTGAAGCAGCACATGATGAGAACAATAACCATAATGGTAAAAAGCTTTTACAATCAGACGTCAAATGACTAGGGAGCATTTCACTTGCTACCAATATTAATAATGTCAATAACAATACTCTTAGACCTGAGTTTCAGAAGGTTGGAAGGATTACATCCCAGGGCTATTACTAGCCACTAACACTATGTAGCTGTAACGGTTTCCTCTCTCTTTCCCCACCTCCCTCCCTTCCTCTCTCTCTCTCTCTTTTTTTTTTTTTCTTTCCTTTTCTTTCTTTTTCTTTCCTTTTCTTTCTTTTTCTTTCCTTCTTTCCTTTTCTTTCTTTTTCTTTCCTTCTTTCCTCCTTTCCTCCTCCTTTCCTCCTCCTTTCCTCCTTCTTTCTTCTTATGTGTGCCATTGGGCTAATAAAAGCAAAATTTGTTCTCAAAGGAACTAATTTTAAAATTAAAAATAATTCTATTTGGTTTATTACCTCTGTAAAAAAAATAATAACCAATAAGTTGTGCATGGAAAAGACAGAATGTGAAGTCCAGCTAGTATTCTTTACATCACAAATAATGTTGAAAATATATCTATACAATTATTAAAGGAAAAAAAAAAAGAAAAAGGAGTAAAAATGGTCCAATTAAATTTATATTTTGGCTTTAGATCCATCCATGTATTGGACCAAAGTAATGCTAGCAGTTACATTTACTGTAGGGTGGCTAATGACACATTTATAGTATTGATCACATAATACACTGTAATAAGCAGAATTTAACAGATAGAAATTAGTGTTCTTTTAAATGTCAGAATATTAGTTATTAGAATTTATAATTACATAAATGCTATATTCAGCCACAAGCTTTGAATTTATCGCAGATGAAGTTATCCCTTCTTATGTTTAACTTCTTTCCCAATGTAATTTAATTAAATCATCTTCTTTCCCTCTCCTCTTTAAGGCCAGAAGACTGCTTAAATCAGAATTATTTAAATGATAAGACTGTCATTTAAGATAGCTAATTACAATGCAAAATTGTGCAGATAAATAAGTAGAGAGTTATCTCTCCAGAATCCTCAGCTGATTCTTAAGTTCTAGCTACATTATGAGCATTTACAAGAAAGAAGCAGTACTTTGTCTTTCTGACAGCAAAGGTTAGACTGACCATTAAAACAGCAGCCAGGATGCATACCAGGAACAACATTGTTTAGCATGTGTTTAAAAACCTCAAGAAGATAAAAACTACCACCTACTGTCTCAATGATGGCAGTCCAGCAAGGAAGGTGATTTGTATTTTGAGAACTAATCCTTTGGGAAATGAGAAGTTTCTAGTCTTCTTTGCACTTCTGTACTGCAGCAGTTCTTTATTCTGTTTTTTCATAGTTGTGCAGTCATGGAGACACCTGCTGTCCACGAAATACCCTTTTACCTTTTCATTATATGAAAGTATGGACTAGAATTTAGAAAAAGAAAATAGGCTTAGTAGAATTCTCCTGTTTTGATTTTGTTTGTGGGTTGGATTTTTATTATTATTTTTTCTTGGTGTTTTTTTTGTTTTTTTGTTTTTGTTTTTGTTTTTTTTTTAAATTGATGATATTGTTCCATTTTAATTTGAATGAAGAAGAAGAGGGTGGATGTGTTGGATGGTGATTATTTAAGTGTCTTAGGTCATCACAATTTCTTTTTTTCCATATGGTTTATATGAAACACAATGCAAAACACAAAACTGAAAGCAACAGAAATTGCTAAAAATCCATTCGCAGTAGAACAGTGAGAAAGTTGATTTGTGTTATGGATTATTTTTCTGTGTGAAATTAAAAAGAAACTTTGGAGATAAGCAACTGACAAAAAAATGAAAGTGGTTTTTATTTAGGTTAAAATACATAATAAAAAATCCTGCCATACAAGATGAGACAATTAGGACAACCTGACCCTTGGAAATGGATAATGATAGCCTTTTAAAAAGAAAAGTTTGGGTTTTTTTTTAACACGTTACTTGCTTCCTTCCCCAAATATTTAACAAATGTGTCAAGAAATAACTTAACTGACTCCACCACAGAAATTTATTTTTCCTGTCAGAAAGAGAAAATACTCATTGTAATAATATTAAGAAAAAACCCTTCAGTTTGTTTCATAAAAAAAAAAAAAAACAAACACAAAAAAACCCCACCCCAACCTAGTACTGAAGTAATACGTTACTGATTTGAAATTCAGGTTCTTAATATAATCACAGAGCTAAAAAGAGGAAAATTCTCCAGGGAAGCAGTTCCACAGTTTCTTCTTTTAAAGTAATTGATGAAGAATATTTCAAAGAACCTAAATGTAGCTGTTGTTTCTGCTTATTCATAGGATGGGAATGACATGAATGTTAGGAATGACAGCTGCCTTCTCTATGCCTAAACATATTCTTCAAGTTATATAGAAATCACTGAGAAGATCTGCCAAGGTGGCCACAGGAGTTTTCAATTTATCTTTTGGAGAAGATTTTTCTGGCTGTTTGGGGTTGTCTAATGCTTCTCACTGCATTTGTTACATGTGATTTTATATGTCCCAGCTAGTCATTTTAAACCAAATTAAAACCTCTTTTTCAGTGAGCACAAAACCTTTCACCAACAGTAGGTCCTTCTAACTGTGTATATTATGAAGAAAAATTAAACATTTAACTACAAATATAAATGCAGAAAAGACATATACAGATAACATTTTGCAGATTCAGTACTCCTTTTGGGTTTTATGTGTTGTTATGCAAAACCAGAACTTGAAATTCTAAATGTAAAATGTGTTTCACCCACAGGTTACCTTCATCATCTAGAATTATAATTCCGTTCTGGGTGTTATTTGAAGCTATTATTTTATAATTATGAGTATAAGGGACATATTTGATCTGATTTGATTGTACCCCAAAATTAAATACTGGTCTCCAAAAATACAGTCAAAGATGAATAATCAGTATGTTAAATACCAATTCTATATAAGCTTTAAAAGTCTGTGTATTATGAAAGATTTTTTGAAAACAGCTGTGATTATCACTTATACTGAGATTTTTGTCCTTCCTACTTTTCACTTTAATTAGCTTTAAAGAGAAAATAATATCCAAAATTTAAATTCTTGTAGTATTCTTAAAATGCATTAGTGCATACATGCAAAGAGTATTGTTGTGATCACTACAGTATAATCAAGTTAGCTTACTCTAATTCTCATGCAATGTTTAGGGTAAAGTTTTCAAAAAGGTTTTCAAGCTTGCAGCTAACACTATAATCTAACATATAAGTCATAGAGGAGAGGAGTACTGGATTTCTCTTTGATTTTCACATCAACACATGTAGAATACCAACTTCAACAGCACAAGCATTATATTTATTAAAAACTCCTCAGGATTCACCAGAAGGAATTGTATTTAAATAATTTAAGGTATTAGGACTTTAGAATTACTATTCCACTTCTTAAAAAAAAAACAAAAAAACTAATTCTAGCTAGCTGCCATTTTTCTAAGATAAAATTGAAATTTCTGAAATTTAATTTATGTATTTCATTTTTATTTGTATTTTTTTCTGCACCTGAATTTCAACTTTTTATTATTCCAGTTCAGAAGACAAAGCTATAAAGAAGATAGACAATTAATTATTTGTGCCTATTTTTTAAAAGTGAAGTAAAAAGATAAAAATCTCTAAATATGGGCACACAATTAAATAGTGTGTGCATATAATACAATTTTAAATTGTATTTATAATTAAGGTTGATAATTTGGTAAGAGCCTTGATCTAAGATTTGCTAAATCCAACTATTTTAATACCGTACACAACAAGACTATGTATGCAGCTGGTAGAGTTAGTGGGTACCTACCTCACCTTTTGTAACTGTGGTAGAATTTACAGTAATTCCTAAAATCTACTTCATAATTTAAAAAAAAATATCTTTAAAGGAAAACAAATAAAAATTACAGTTGTAGACAACATGAATTATAGCTGTTGAGCAAGATCCTTAAGCCTGTAGCAATGCCTTAATACCTGTAAGGACTGCTCATATATACTCAGCTATACTGCAACACTCAATGAACATCTCCTTTATAAAGATCAGTTTTGTCTGTTTAATGTATGTGTACCTTCACTGTGCCATGGTTCTCTTCCAAAATCTGCCACTAGGTCTTTGGGTGAACAGAGAAGAGCTGCTCCATATGCACTTCTATGTTTGTACGAGCAGTGCTACTACACAGAGGATTTAATCAAATTCCACCAAATGAGTATAAGATCTCACTACATATAGCAACACCAGGGCTTCATGTTTCAAAGACTGAAAGAAAATGGTATGTCAGAAATTACAAATAAGATCATTAAGACCTGTAGAAATTTTTCTCCAGCATAAACTATGCTATTTAGAGTAGACTTCTTGCTGAGTCTCTGAAATTATATAGGACAAGCTTTCATTGGAAAAAATAAATATCTTGACTTTGTAATGAGCAAAACAAAAACTCATTTGGATTCAGATTTCATTTCTGATTCACTGCTCATGTTTCTGTCCTGCAGTAGCTCTATTGATGCTAATGAACCTATATGACTAATAAATATGAGTCACTGAACCAGGGCGATACTAATGGCTCTTCACTGACAGCCTGGACTCGAAGATCCAAGTTTGCTTGTGACAAAAACCTGTGTACTTTGCTTATGATCAGTCAACATGAATGTCAACATATTATGAAAATAAGCTCCCTTTGTTCCTTTCTAAAGTGTTTGGTTTTGGGTTTGCTTTTTTTTTTTTTTCCTGTTTTGTGGGTTTTAGGGGTTTTTTTGGTAGGTTTTTTTTTTTCACCTACAGCCCTGAATATCTCTGAGGATAATATTGTAAGAATGATAACAGGAACAAAAGACACACCACAGTGATAGTTATTAACACTTTGCTTTTAACAAGAAAGCTAGTTTATGTTAGAAAATGAACAATAAAATTTACAAGTTAAGAATGAATGTTGCCGAGCGTAGTTCTCCATCACTTCTTGAAGTCTTGTAGCAGTCAGTATTTTTCTACCATTTTATTTACTTCCTGAGACAAACAGCTGAGCCCAAAAGCTGTCTTTTTGCAACCTTGCATTAAGGCCTGACAAAGAGATAGCAGCAATTCACACAAAGTGCTTGGTGTTCCTGCAGATGCCCTAGGAAACTTCCCTACCTCTGCCTGGGATGTTCTCATTCTCTTTGCCTTTACATAGACATATTATTCACAATACACATAACGATTGTGTCAGTAGCATGCTGCTTCAGCCCAGTTTACCTAAACTGCTTAGTTAGCTCAAGTGTCATAGCTCTTTGCTTGAGTTGAAAATCTGTTAGAGGCTTATTATCATTAGCCATCTGGCCTTCACCTCTAACAGGTGTGTGGCAGCTATGGATATCTGGATATAGTTACCTTTGCTGTTGTCATTCTTGTCGGGCTTTTATTTTGGGTTGTGTTTTGGTTTTGGTTTTTTTTTTTTTTTTTTTTTTTTCAATACTTTGCCTGGGAAGTAAAGGTTAGGAGGGAATGAACTGGCCTCCAATATGTCCCATACTTTGGGGTTCTTCAGAAAAAGAGACTGACATGATTGGAAGACAAGGATTATTGAAAGCTATGGGTAGAGTTGTGCAGTGACATAGAAACTTCCTCCTAACCCAGTGTCTACCATAGAAATGTGAATAAAGATCTTAAACTGGAAAAAAGACCATCTTCCTCCCTCCCTTTCTCACTACTAAATGTGGATTATTGCTTAGTCAAGATGATCGATTAAGATTTGTACTGTGTTTTGTACAAGGTACAACAGAAATACTTGCTAATTGGTAATCCTTGTCCATGTTTTTCTGTTAAGCACATTGAGACTTGTGGCATGCCAACTGCTCACAGCACAAGCAAAATATGAGAAAAAACAAGAAAAAGAAGTCCAAACTAGGAACAAGTATGAACTCCTACCCGAATAAGTTCTGCTTCAGCATAGAATTCTGTCAGTATTGATGAACAATTTTTTTTCTTCAGGACATAGTGTAGATATGAGTGCTAAAGTTCATGCTGATAAATGCCTAGTTAGTGGCCAGCCCTATGGCTGGCTTTCCTCTACAGCATAAATCAAGGTACCTTTCCCTTATAAAAAGGAAAGGTCACCTTTTCTTCTTACTTTCCTTAAAATAATAATCCTTTGTGATTACTTTAATTAATGAAGTATTGAAATGAAACCAGGGCATGCATTCATTGCTATCTTGTAAAGAATTCTCTTGATACTGAATTTATTGAGGAAGTGTCATGACCCAAAAGGAGAATTTCAGAGCAATCTCCCTCCCATTGGGCTAATAACTAAGCTCATGATCCCCTTGGACTGAATTAAGGTGAAATGACACCAGCCAAACAATTTTATTATTTATTAATACACAATATAAGACATGTGGGTAGAAGAA
The DNA here is from genome assembly GCF_023634085.1 of Falco cherrug. NCBI lineage: Eukaryota > Metazoa > Chordata > Aves > Falconiformes > Falconidae > Falco > Falco cherrug. The sequence continues at coordinate 65,026,740 of NC_073699.1, forward strand.
ATAACCCAAGGGCAATTACTTAACTGGATAACTTAAATGGATAAGCAAGTCCCAAGCCACACATTTTTAAGAAGAAGGAGAAAAGAGAGAGAGAGCAATTGAGACATATAAAGGAAAGCAATATCACTACTCATGGATCCAGCAGTGTTCCATTGGTCCTCTTCACTCTTGTTGTCTTGGTGGTGGGGGTTGCACCTGAGCTTCTGATGGTACCATTTTTATACAGTCCAAGTCCCAAAATCTCTGCCCAGTTCCAAGAAACTTCATGCATATGCATGGTGGGTGTGGTCCTAGGCAAGGGTAGGTGCCGTCTGGTTCTACACAGGCTCGATGTATCTCAGGCGGTCTCAGGGAGACTACTTTGGAGATGCATCAGACAAGACCCTCCCCAAGGTCGATGACCTAGTGCCCTGCACATGCACAGTTAGCCGTTTACAGGCACCAAAACCACAGGATGTGAGGGCAGAAAAAAATACTATCTCAGTCCTGTCTCTGCAGAGCTGGAAACCTGTGTCTCATCATTTCTTGTGGTTATAACACCTGCTATGTACCTGAGTCAGCAAAGCTCCTGTGTTTTTTTTACCGAGAAATATTTAAGGCAAGTATCCACTCATCCATCTGCCACAGAAAGGCTTTTAGGGAGGGCACTTGCAGTCCATCCTTTTCCTAGAGAGTGTTTCTAAAGAAGGAAGCAGTAAGAGTGGGGACCTGCCTGTAGCTTCTCATCCTTCAGCCACTACCCCTGTGTTATACGTAGCTTGTAACACTGAATGCAGTTTCATGACTGTTTCTTATACCACCAACACCATCAAAGGTTAGTGAATGTCATTCGTGAGATGCTGCCCTGCTGATAGTGATGGACAACACCAAGCAAAAATTCCCCTTTGACCAACATTGCCATTCCAGATTCAGTAACAGAACAGATAGGCACTATATCCTATGATATATTATGGCCTCGATACGGCACATGAGGTGGTGAGCTGTTTTAACTGTGAGATTGGTACTGACTCTTAGAAATTTCACTACCTTCTTTGACATGCCTTTTATCAGGGTTGTCAGAAGTAGGGAAAGTACCTGTGTGCCCAGGAAAAGGGTACCAAAAGTTTAGAGTAGTACTGAGCAGGAGGGAAAATGCAGAGGATACTGTGAGAAGAATGCCATGAAAATGTCCTGCAAATCTGATGCAACTAAGTATCCAGCTAAGTCTAAAAGGAGGATCCATTATTTGAGATGAAGACCTAGGTGTTTGAAGTGTGACATGAAGCTATGCAGCCTGGGAGAGACACTGTAGTCTAAAATCCCAAATATCCATTACTTAGCTACTTAACTTAGGTGAGATGACATAATCCAATCTGCAGTCACCATTAGTTGGATCGTTTGAGTGTTTTACTCAAGTACTCTGTTTCACACATAGAATGAAACACACTCAGCACGAAGTTCCAGGACTCCATGAAGTGTCTCAGATACATGACCTCCAATGTTAACACATGCTGTGGTACTGAAGTGTAAGTCTACTACCTATTTAAGCCCATGCTATCCACCTTGTATTATCAAAACAAAAAGATTTAAAAATTAATTAATGTTGAATATATGTGTATTATCAAAACAAAAAGATTTAAAAATTAATTAAAGTTGAATATATGTGAGACAGTTGAATATATGTGAGACATGAAATCATAACTTCATGAAAGACTGTAAGTAACTACAGATGTACTATGACAGGGAATAGAACTGCCTTTATTTCTTTTAGGGCAATTGATATGGTACAGTATGAAAACTACCACAGAAACAGTTGCATTGTTAAGTAATGAAGAAAGAATGCCCAATAAACAAGTCTGTATCTATTCTGCAAGATTTCTCTGAAAAGCTGTTTGGTTGTCTTTTGGGGTTTTTTTGTTTTTTGTTTTTTTTTTTTTTGTTAAGGTCTTGTTATATTTAAACATCTGTCAAATGTAATCTTTATTTACAGTTACCAGATGTTCATTTCCATTTTAATAGATATGATACCATTTTGGATGCTAGTGGGTGCTGCTATAGACAAGTTCAAGGATACTAATCAAAAAACTTTTTGGTGAGTCATGTTAAAATCAGGCTTCAAATAAGTGTGTATACAATGAAAACAAAGCTGATTTTATTGTAAAATGATAATTATGAGAAAATATTTGTACCAAAATGCATAAGAAAGCCCATGATATTGTTTTAAATTGTTTGCCTGTATAACTTAGTATTTTTTTTTCCTTACATGACTAATATTTATCTTTTGACTTCATACAGATTTTTTTCCTGCCTGTGTAAGAATATTTTATTCAAGAGCATAAACTGTTTGCTTTATAAAATCCTATAAACCTAGGCAGATAAAAATCTCTCCTTCAGTTATTCAATTACGCTTGATTTGATTGCACTAGCAGTATTAACCCCTTAACATTGCAAAATACATGGGACTGAAGTACCTCTGTTTTCAAAGGAATATATGAATAGATGTAGAGTTGTGCATAGTTGTTTTAATCCCCAGAAGGAAATAGTATTATAGTTTAACAGTGACTGCACTGAAATAGATTATTACTAAAATAAAGAAGAGATTTTGACCTCAGGTATAACCTTTAATGATATGTTTTGTGGTATAAATGCACATAAGGAAATAAAAAAATAAAAACCACAACAGCTTAATACTGAAAAATTAAAGGTAATCAGCTTTGCTCATTTTGTCAACTAAGCAAAATACTAGAAACAATTCATATTAGCTTTTTACTAAAGCATTGCTTCCAAGTTTTGTTTTTGTGAACATGAGGCAGAGATGTACTATTATTGAATTCCAATTGCAGTGAAGATGTTTGAAAAGCTTAGGATTCCTTACACTAAGCTTCTTATAATCTAATAACAAAAGACAGTCCGAAGTTAAATCTGAACTAAGCAGATATCACAAAGCAGGAGAAAAAGAGAAACGAGTGTACATACAGAGGAAATGAAATTTCTCCATAGCATCTGTAAGCAGCAGAGCTAGAGGTGAAATTTCCTCAGTTAAGACAATTGGGGGAGACAAGGAGGGGCTGTCACCCTCTATGTCAATGACCAGCTGGAGTGCATGGAGCTCCACTTGGAAATGGATGAGGCCCTGAAACAGAACATATAAGTCTGGGTTAAAGGCAGGGGAGGCACAGGTGATGTAATGGGGGTCTGCTGCAGGCTGCCTGACCAGGAGGGCTGAGTGGGTGAATAGGAGAAATAGGAGCAGCCTCATGTTCACAAGCTCAGGTCCTCATGGGGAACTTCAACCACCCTGGTATCTGTGAGGGAGACAACACATCAAGAAATAAGCAATTCAGGAGGTTCCTGGAGTGTGTTGATGATAACTTCCCTCAGTAGGTAGTAAAGAAGCCAACAAGGAGAGGTGTTATGCTGGACCTTGTTGTCACCAACAAGAAGGTGTTGGTGGAGAATGTGAAGCTCAAGGGCTATCTTGGCTGCAGTGACCATGAAATGATGGAGTTCAAGATGCTTAAGGCAGCAAAGAGGGTGCACAGCAAGCTTGCTGCCCTGGATTTCAGGAAGCAGACATCAGCCTCTTCAGGGACCTGCTTAGCAGAGGATAGGATAAAGACCTGGAGGGAACAGGAGCCCCGTTAATCTGGTTAATATTCAAGGATCACCTCCTCCAAGCTCAGGAGCAATGCTTCCCAACAAAGAGGAAGCCAGGCAAAAACACCAGGAGGCCTGCATGGATGAACAAGGAACTCCTGGACAAACACAGACACAAAAAGGAACCCTAAAAAGGCTGGAAATATGGACAGGTAGCCTGGAAGAAATATAGAGAAGTTGTTTGAGTATCCGGGGATCAGGACAGCTAATAGAATTAAATCTGGATAGGGATGTCAAAGGCAACAAGAAAAGCTTCAATAGGTACATTGGTGATAGAAAGAAGACTGTGGAAAATGTGGTCCCTCTCTGGAAAGAAATGGGAGACCTAGATGCCTGGGATATGGAGAAGGATGAGGTACTCAACAACTTCTTTGTCTTGGTCTTCACCAGCAAGCGCTCCAACCACACCACCCAAGTCGCAGAAGGCAAAGGCAGGGACTGGGAGGGTAACAAACTGTCCATTGTAGGAGAAGATCAGGTTTGAGACCATCTAAGGAACCTGAAGTTGCACAAGTCTATGAGATCTGATGAGATGAATCCATGGGTCCTGAGGGAACTGGCAAATTAAGTTGTTAAGCCACTATCCAACATATATGAGAAGTCGTGGCAGTTTGGTGAAGTACCCACTGACTGGAAAAGGGGAAACATAACCCCTATTTTTATAAAGGAAAAAAAAGGAAAATCCAGTAACTACAGGCCAGTCAGTCTCACTTTGTGTCCAGCAAGATCATGGAACAGATATTCCTGGAAACTACACTAAGGCACATAGAAAATAAGGAAGTGATAATCACAGGCAACCAGGTTACACTAAGGGCAAACCATGCCTGAAAAAGCTGGTGGCCTTCTACAACAGTGTTACAACATTAGTGGATGAGAAAAGAGCAACTGATATCCTCTGCCTTGGACTTCTGCAAAGCATTCCACACTGTCCTGCACAACAACCCTATCTCTAAACCCCACCTGGAGTACTGTGTTCAGCTCTGGAGCCCCCCTTCACATGAGAAGGACATGGACCTGTTGGAGCAAGCCCAGAGGAGAGCCACAAAGATGATCAGAGGCTGGAGCACCTCTCCTATGAAGACAGGCTGAAGCAGTTGGGGTTGTTCAGCCTGGAGAAGAAAAGGCTCCAGGGAGACCTTATAGCGGCATCCCAGTACCTAAAGGGGGCCTACAAAAGATCTGGAGAGGGACTTTTTACAAGGGCATGTAGTGATAAGACAAAAGGGAACTGCTTTCAGCTGAAAGAGGGTAAATTTAGATTAGATAGAAAGAAGAAATTCTTTGCTATGAGGGTGGTGAGACACACAAACAGGTTGCCCAGAGTAGATGTGGATGCCCCATCCCTGGAAGTGTTTCAAGGCCAGGCTGGATGGGGTTTTGAGCAGCCTGGTCTAGTGGAAGGTGTCCCTACCCATGGCAAGGGGATTTGAACTAGATGACCTTTAAGGTCCCTTCCAACCCAAACCATTCTATGCTTCTATGATCATGGCCATCACTTGTCTGTAATCAGTACAAAAAGAACCCTCAAAGAAACTAGAAATATTTTTATTTTTTATTAATTTTTGTATATTTAAGAGGGTAATCTGAATTAGGTGCTGTTAGATTAATTTCATTATGATTTCTTATTCAAATGCTATTCAGCATCAGATAGGAAGTTAGTCATCTTTTGGAAAGCTTTTGTTCTCCTGTTAAAGTTAATTCTGAATTCTTTAGGACCTTGTAAGCATTATTAAAACTTCTAACACTATTGTGGCCTAAAGAATTGTACAGCTGGGGTGGGAAAACACTTTGCAAAATTAAAAGAACTGTTTTTAAATGGAATTGTTTGCATACCAACACTGTAAAGATAAAAATATGGCTAATTTTGTGTGATGCGTGAAATGAATAACTCTTGAGGAACTTCACAAAATGAAGTAATGTAGAAAATCTCTAAAATATGGTATTCAGTAGTTTTCAAAGAGTATAAAAAAAGCACAATAAAATTTTTTAATTAAGATAGATACAAATGCAAATTGACTACTGGAAACTTCCTATAACTTATCTACATAGCTACTTCAAACTAAAGATATATAAAATTCTTCATGTGCATATTTATGCCACATAGGCTGCAGAAATTCCACAGTCCTGACAAGGCTGAGTCTACCTTTGGTCAGTGTCCAGTTAGGATCCTGAAACTGTATTTCACTATGAAAGTGCTGGGGTTTAGGCATTGCAGAAAGAAATGAAAAACATTTCCCTTTGGGAGTTTAATACTGGGGATCTTAGAGCTAGGTTCTGTAGTTATTGTATCTCAGCAACCATGCACTTACTCCTTTTTTGTCAGTGACAATAATGAAGGCAGCGACTTCACAGCTTCAGCATTACCCCAAACCAATATACAGGAGAAGAATGGTGCAACTTATTCAGCTAGAGTAAGTAAAATAAAATGTGAAGAACAGAGTTAAAATAAAGCCATATGACACCTCCTTATATTTCAGGTTATGAAAAAAAGTAGTAAATAGCTGAAAACTTTTACTTACTTCTATAAACTACACTCTTATTTTACTTATGGGTGGAGGGCAGTAAGAAAGGAGAGCTACTGACTTTCTGCACACACTAGCACACTGCAAGGTTTTGTGTACATAATTGGCTGAATAGGAACCTCCAGTATTATTCTAAATGTCACAGGCCTTATAATCTGAATTAAGTACCTTGAGGCTGAATTGTTCATCACTGAAATACAAAATAAGCCCTTGGGAGTTGCAAGCATGTGATTCTGTTGCTAAAAATGTAAAACAGAAGGCATATTAGAAGGGCTCATACATAATAATGCATAAAGGACGACATAGTAAATTTAAACTAAATTTCTGCATTAAATAGATTAATGAAGTTATTCTTATTATGACAAATAAAATGATTGCATATAAATAATGCTATATGTTCAATATTTATTATTCATGTTTGACATATGCATGCTGAAAGACTAATTGTACATTCTATTCCCCTGTGGCAACATCTAAAAGTGCTATAAATTAGTAACTCACAAATTGTCGTACAAATTAAAGGGAATCATACACATTAGTCTCTTGACTTACAGGTGGACTTTGCAGGCTCTAGACATTGTCAGTTATGATACTCCTCAGTAAGTCTTTCTCTTTAATTACAAACCCTTTTATGCATACGATTTAATAATTCATGCAAACTACCATGCTGTTTGTTGTGATAAAATTTTTATCTATGCACCCTGGGAACACATGAGGACTAGTATTAGTGCTCAGTTTATTCTTTCCCAATAGTTCATGACATTTACATTGGTCTCCTGTGATCATTAATATGCCAATCTGACAGTTATTTTCAACCATTCTTTTGGATGATTGGCACACTGTCTGTGAAAGTCCTTTTTCATAAACTGAAGCCAGCAATACTCCAGTGCTTCACTGGATGGTATTGAATTTGTGATGAAGTCAAATTTATTGGTCAGCTTCTCAAAGATACTCTTTGTTTATTCCTTCCTAGATGACAGTCTTAGGATCCAAGATCAAAACTGGTATAATTTGGGCACTGATGTTCAATAAATGGTCTTTATCATACAAGTACAGGAGGAATACATTAAGTGCTAAGCAAAAAGATGATGACCAACTGATTTATTCAGTCTGGCTTCTATTTTTATTTTTATTGGAAAGTTTCTATTCCAAAAACTTTGAAAAGAATCAGGCACTCCTCCTTCACGCACACACGCACACACAAAATAAAATTGCCTATTACATTTCTTTATGATGGAATCTATTTTTTAAAAGTCTAATCATATACAAATGTATTTGTTTCTTAATATCCTGAATCTAAGAAAGCCAATAGGTACTAGGAATATGAATAGCTGCAGGCTAGGAAAACTAATCAAATAAATCAAGAGTACATGTGCATGTGCATGTGTGTGTGTGTGTTCTATTTGCAGAACCGGCATCTGCATAAGCAAAAACCCCACAAAGGAAAATATATGTACAAAATAATGTGTTCATGAACTCTACCTACTCACTTGATAGTGGTATAATACAGGTAATATGTTAAATAATAGAACAATAACTGTGAGGGGAGAGACAGAAATTATAGCCATTAAAATAACCTTCAATTTAATAGAAGTCTAAGATACATTTTTCTGAATCAATATAGACTCTTTTTAAAATCTTGTAGATTTCATGACATAAAAGTGAAGAAAAAATAAGAATTTGTGGAAAAAAGTATTATAGCAAAATAATTTACAGTAATGATAAGACTGAAGATATGTGTTGTAACATGCTAATATTTCTCTTACATTAGCAGTTAATATTTGGGTCCAAAATGTACAACATTATGGAAATTACAAAGATTGCATTGGAGTCTGCTAGCCCTTAGTGAATCTCATTCAAGAAAGGCTAGAAGGTCGTTATCGTAAATTATCTTTAAAACAGAAGAGTCTCATTGAATGGTAGAAGTCTGCAAGTGAACTGGATTGGTGTTTTTTTATCTTATTAATGTTCTTTTTTTACTTTCAGTTTGCAGAGTATAATGTAGTGTTGTAGTGTCATAATGAAGTAACTCATAAACTGTTCTCTAGCCAAAATGGAAATAAATAGACACCAAACTTGACGCCAGATGAACTATTACAAGAATGGCTCATTTGTGTAAACTAAAGCAACACCTTATTTCCAAAAGTGAAATCTAAGTTTGATTTGAAAATATTATCACTAACAGATTTGTCTTGACTGTTGTTACTCAACTGAAAGAGTAGATAATAATTTACACACAAAATTAAAGGAAATATCACTCTTTCCTTTCCTTTGGAAAACTCCAGTCATCTATATCATACTTTGCCCAATATATCTCAGGTGGATGGGTTGTAGAGGACCTGATTAACAGAAGAATTATTTTTTATCTGCCTGAAACACAAAACCATGGATGAAGGTCAGAGAGGAGGTCACCTCTTTCATTCCTTCTTCCTTCTTTCTTCCTTTTTCTTTCTTCTTTCTTTTTCTCTTTCTTTTTCTTTCTTTCTTTCTTTCTTTCTGTCTGTCTGTCTGTCTGTCTGTCTGTCTGTCTGTCTTTCTGTCTCTGTCTCTCTTCTACCTTTCCATATTTTCTGTCTGTCTTTTCTGTCTTTTAGCATTCTGGTGGATAAAGGATTAGGATTGAAGAAGAAAAGTAGCTAGTGATGGCTAGACAAATAGGACTTACAACCTGAAAGAAGCATGTCCTTAGTTAGTGGAGGCGATGAAATTGCAAAAATTCTTTGACAATAAGAAGCAGTGATTGTAAAAGAAGAGAAAGTACTTCCATCATTTAGAAATATGCTAGCAGCAAGCATTAACATTTACTGAGGGAAATTAAATAAAAAATGGATTGCATACATAAAAAACATAAAACTAAGGAAAAAAGCTTAGCAGCTTCTGATGTCAGAATTATAGTAGTTTCTTATTAAAATTGATTCCCTTATAGAAAATATGAGAATTATTTTAATGTTCAAGTGTACAGGAAAACTCACGTTCTAATGGCATTTAAGCATGTGATGTTATTTAACCTAAGAGAAAATTAAGGGGTTGTGCCCAGGCCAGTCAAGAGTGCTAGATGGATCTAGCAGCTACTTTTCAGTGTACTGGATTTAGATTCAACATTAGGGGAGTTTTAGATGAGCTCTGTTTACACAGGCCGGGGAAGCAGAGAAAATATCACAGAAAACAGAAGCTGAAATAAAGTGTAAAGCTTTCTGGATTGTAATGTACATTCCAAGTCAATAAATTATTTTAGACATTAATTTTTATTTGTTTGGTACATCTAAGGTATGTTTTTGCCAACAGATGGTACTATTGCACATAATTCATAAATTTCCAAAGAGCAAAGAAAATGTCATTAAAGAACCAGTAGAAATTAGCAAGTTGATATTCTATGGTGAGTTAGAGGTCTAAGGTTACAACTGAGAATTAGAAACAACATAAAACTATCATCTAATCTATTCCTTCTATCCATAACATACTTCTTTCTATATCTGTTGCTGCTGGAAGATGTTTGGTTTGCTGTAGATATCTAATGTTGGCAACACAAGTATTACCACAAGCAACATAGTCTGGTTTTGGTTTGGGGTCGGACATGGATGGGAAGTGAGATGCTTCTGATTGTCATCAGCACCTGACTGGTGGGCCCCTCTCCAGGTAAAAGTTTGGGATAGAAAAAGCCAAGTGTCCGTTGTCTACCTGGGTGGTTGCAATGTGAATAAAGACAGTTTGGGTGAATGGATCCAGAAGTAATTATAATGTTTGTCGTGTAAGCATCTTTCCAACTGTGTTAACATTTTTTTTCAGGACAGAACTGGGGCAGGAAAAAAGTATTCCTAAGTATAACTCTTTTTTGCTTTTTAATCTTTTCCGGAAACTTTAATAGAAGCTCATTTTGGACTGACATAGGTGGGTTACTTTTCCATCTTCTTCAACAGAAATAAATTTTTACTTAATTTTTGCCCAGACCTAGTTCTGATATTCCAGCACACCCTGAGATTGGTAGAAAAAGTGCTTTTCGAACTCCATTTGGTCTTGAAAGAGGCTATTAATGTTCTGCTTGCTAACAGTTCAAGCCTCTTTTATTTTATTATTTAATGGCAAACCACCTATAGAAAAACGGAAGTCCAATGGAAAGAGACTACTTCTAGACTACATTCTGATTTCCCTAGCAATGACCAAAAATTTAATTCCAGCTTCTTGATTGTAATTCTGTTTACCTTCACAAAGCACCTGGCAAGCATGCTTGTATTCTAAGACAAAGGTGAAGCTTGCTCTGCCAGGCCTGAGGCAAACTCCACTGTATTGCTTCCACTGGAGGCTACAAAAGAATGAAGAAAATTTTAAGGCTGCTGCAAACAACAACAAATACAAATAGGTCAAAGACCTGCAATAGTTACATAGCTACTGGTACAGGTTTTGCTCTTTTGGTCTCTTCTCTGTCTACACACGATATGAAAGCCGATTTCTCCTTAATGGGGAGCACAACTCATCTGAGCCCCTTGGTTACAAGGAGGACAGTGATGATCTGATCTTTATATTTTCAGAAAGAATGTTACAGCAAGTATTGCACCATAACAAGCGTTTCCGAGTCTAATAGCTTTCACACATATATATATATCTATCTCCATTATTATTTGCCTTTTTCTTTTAAATTTTTTTCACTAGGGGAGGTAGAGTTCAAGATCCTACAGGAGCAGATATACCACAAGACAGGTAACAGAGGCAGCATCTAGTAATTCCTGGGGGAGCTTCATAGACATTTTTTGCCAAGAGTGGGAGTGGGACTGATTGTTCCTACAGAGTTCAGAGTACGCTTCTTTTTATGGTCTCTTTTTTTCCTGCCCTCAGGACAAGCTACCAGACCTTTCTCTCTCAGTAGCAGGGCACAGCAGAGATGCCCAGTCTGACAGTAAATCAGTCTGATCCACGTGACTGAAACTGGGACCATGATCAGGTCCACTGGGGACACTTTATGGAACATTTGCTTTTAGTATGTGTATTTACTCAGAAAATCTCACTTGAATGGCATGGGATGCAAAAGCATTTCAAGAGCTATAGTTTGGCTTTCCTATTTTATTCTGTTACCATTTATCCCAAGTTATGTCATCACTATGATCTCTTTCAGATGTAAATTCAGAAACAAAATGACCATACAAATGATGGAGGAATAGTACTCTGCTTATTCAGTTACAGGATTTCTAAATCAAGGTCCTTAAGTTCGATATGGTGACATGGGATTTATCTCAAATGGATAGATTTTGACCTTGTAGTCTGTTGTCTTGATCTGAAATTACACCTCACTCATCACTTTCAGTGTCAAAATATGTATCAGTATTCACAGCAGCAGCCGATACCTCAGAGGAAAGGAATGTATCTGTTTACGTTAAACATTGTCAATTATTCTTTATCCTCTGAATTTAAGCTTTATCATCAGGTGCTAACAGTAATTCCAAATGGACTATATGAAAAATTAAATTCCAAAATATAAACGCTAAGTGAAATGTTGATCATATTTGGTTTGCTTTTCAAATTAGAAATCAAAGAAACCCATAAAGCATGTATGTGGTTCTTGGGTCTGTCCTTTTGTTTTTGTTTGTTTGCTTTGGATTTTTGTTTTGGTTTTGGTTGGTGATTGGGGTTTTTTTGGTGGCGGTGGGTTTTTTGTCTTTTTTATTAAGAAATGACTCCATCAGCAGGTCTTTAGTTCCTTTGGGTTTTAGTGATATCAAAATTGCCTTCTTAATGTAAGCAGTGAGACTTCAGAATTTAGTGTTCTGCATTAAAAAAAATGGTTATTCTTGAAGTAGCTTTTCATCAGAATGATTTCAAAATCAAAATTTCATTAAAGAATGTAAGAAAAACTCTCTTATGGTTCTATATTGAAGTCCAAGATTAAGAGCAAAGCCATCGTACTGGCCTATAAGGAACTGTGTCCCTCCATATCATGAACACTTGCTACTACTAATTTACCAGGGATTATTGTAATGACACTGCAAAAATGTGATAAAAGCCAGACACAGATATTTCTCCCAGATTATATACCTCCAAAGTACTAAACTGTTGCATTGACATGATAATATTTTTCTCACCCTTGAGAGGTACATCTGGAGGCTGAAAGCTTCAGCTCATTAGTCTCCTAAGATGAAACCACATAAATTTATCCCAAAATTTAAGTCTTATTGTCTCCAAATAGTGCTCAAAATTAACAATTATTTTACTTTCAGCCTAAGTTTTGAGTTGAGAAACCTTAATGTTTTCAAGACACTTAATATTCAGAACGTCTTTTAGTCAGCCTTGATTTGATCTAGATTGTACAGTTTTGTTTTCTCTTTGCACTTCTTAGACTTCTTAAAGTAGGTGAAGATGATTTTTTAAGACAGTTTGGTAACAAAGGTAATGATAAAATTTCATTCATTTGTGAATGTCAGGTTCTTATGCTCTTTAATGTTCTTGGATTGCTAATATCACAATATAATATAGCTTAGAGAGATATACCACATATTTATTCCACCCTAAAATTTTAACCATCTATATTAGATGCTGTAAGAAAGTGTATGAGGAAGCTTGCTTTGCAAAGTTTAGTTGACCTTAGGAGAAATAGAAGATTCAGGGAACAAGAAGTTAATTGGGAAACGGTCACACCCAGGATTTTATGTGCTCCCCGCATGGACTGTATGAATGTTTATATTTATGCTCTGCCTTCACAGTCTGTTTAATTGAATGGGGATAGTGTTAGACAGCTTGTGCTTGCATAGATCTTAATATTTTTAATCCTTCTTATTAACAGTAAAAGAGTATTCTTCTTTAAATTGTTCCTCATACTTTTGTTAAACACAAATCAATTACATGTGAAATCTGTAATCCAAAACCCTTCATTTTCCCTGAATATTAACATCACACGTAAAGCAAAGCAAAACACTTGTTAATTACCTTCAAAATTCATTATTTTAATTCTTATAAATTATGTACTGTATCTACTGGCATAATTTTATCTAAAAAAAATCTAAATCATAATCATCAGTTTTAGTGGAAGAAAAGTTTCAGTCTTGCTGGTAATTTTCTGCACATCTCTTTACAGTTATTATAGGCTGAAGGAAAACACCACAACATGGAGATGACTTCTGGAACTGTTTCATACCACAAAAATGATCATAATTACTAACACTGTTTTTGTTCTGTAGTAGGATATTAAAGTAATGTTTTCTTCATTAAAATTAATGACTAGAATTTTTAAAACTAGGAATTTTTTAGAATGTTTGGCATTGTCCTAACATAGTTCCCTTTGAAGAACCTGTTTGTAAACAAACCCAAACACCCGAAGTGAAGAGAAGAAAATACCACTTGATGTTAGCTGTTTTTTTGAATACATCTAATTTATTTATAATATTCTGCAAATTATTACTGTAAGTCATTCATTAAAGTGATCACGGATCTCCAATTGCATAACCTTTTACAAGGATTCTGTCTAGTTGTGATTTAAATAGATTGTCTACAGATTGTAAAGGAAAACTTTTCAGACTCATATCAAGATTATTATCATAATTCTCTTTCAACTATTCTGCAGATTAATGCAATAAGTAGGTCTAACATGAAGGTTAAAACATTTTTTGCATGTTGAGTATACTCATTCAGCTGTCATTGGTTCAAAGCCATGAAAAGATATACAGACTTTTTTAAAGGGAAAAATTGCCATAGACATAAGATTAAGAACTACTTTTTACATCTTAAAGGATACAAAATTAGGAGAGTATTCTATGGTCTAAGATGGAGGAGATAATTATATGACATCTCCTATTTGTAGATCCCAAAATATTTGTGTGAAACTGAACCTTCTGATTCAGATTTCTGTTCCTTTTCAAAAGACCTACTTTCAAAATATCTATTTATTCCAATTAAGATAAAATTAAAACACGTTTATAAATTTGACCCAAAAATAAGTATTGTGAACTCAGTGTAAGTTTACTTTATTTTTCTAAAGTCACATTTAATACAATACAAAACATTTTGTATTACATACCCATACAACCTTTTGTATGGCTGTTAGGAATTTTATGTTTTTACAAACAAAGATTTTTTGAAAACTTTATTGTTACGTCACTTTCATGATGCCTTGTAGCATATCTGGACACACAGGTTTTGTAGTTAAATGCTTTGAGAGTTTGGTACTGAAGGAAAAACATATACAGATTTTAATATCTTAATAATGTGGAAGTCTATAATAAACAATCAGGGAAGGACAGAACTTGAAAAAAAAATGTATATGATCATTTACAACTGTCCATTCATATGTGTGTACTATGTTCTTATTTCTTTTACACATTATAACTCTGCTCAGCTTTGCCTTAGTTAAATATCATTACACCTCTTTATCACATTATTTCTTACAATATATCATGTTTCTCCATCTCTTTTTTGGTGTTTTTTTTTTTTTTTTTGTGTACTTAAATCTTGCTCTATCGTACTAAAAACCTTTTAAACCACTGTGATTTTAACTTTTCTATCAGATTGGAAATGTCAGGTTCATACCCATCCTACTGTCCTCCATCATGCTACTCTCTTCATCCAATTCTAAGTGCAATCTGTCCAACCTAACTCTGATTGTAAATTCCATTTCACATATAATTGCATGTTACATGCATACAAATAACCCTGTTCACAAGAAGATTAAAAAAACCCCAAACACATAACTTGAAAACAGCTTTGTGTTTAATCAGACGTAGATCCATAAATAGTAGGAGGGAATGCAGCATAGATTATTTTTATGTACAGCCTGTGTGGAAAGCAGCTACAAAAAATAATAGATAACTGGATTGGACTTTGAACCATAATACTGACACTGACACCAAGGCATTTTGATGCTTATTATGTGCTTCCTACTTCTTGTCCGTCATTTTATTTAGATTGCAAGGTCTGTGAGGCAGGCTTTGTCCCAATCCTTATACAACATGGGTCAAATCAAGCTCATTATTTCTTCTGGCTTCTCTAAATATGGATCCTAGAAGCAGTTACCATTTCACCCACATCTGGTCTACTAGATTAGTTTCAACTCTTTTCAAAAGCTAAATTAAATAGGAAAAACAAGTGTACAGTGTGACAGAAGCAGTCCACTGACATCTGACTGAGTTTATGTTATATTAAATAACTATTTATAGTTTGTATTATATTAAATTTTGCATAATTTTAAAAAAAGATAAATCAGATTTTTTGCAAACTATTTAAAAACATCTCTGCAGGCTATCTTGTACCCATTTTCCTAATATCATCACATAACAGGTATTCTGTGTACTTTTATAAAATTCTTGTATAGCTTCAGACATCAAAGAAATGGGAAGAAGTATCGGATGGAATGATATTTCAAAATCCAGTTTGAATCAACAGTCAATTAAAACCAGTATTTAGAACTAAAACTCTTTCTAGGTCAATATTTCTGAAATATCTATTTGGGTAAATATGTAGGTTTAGTAATGATATTCCAGGTTGGACTATCCTGTCTATATATATCTGTATCTTAGCATGCTCCCAGACAAGTCCAGATGCACCTCTACATCTAGCAGTGTGCCCCTGTGTCAAAGAAGGCGAATGGTATCCTGGGTTTCATTAGGCAAAGTATTGCCAGCAGGTCAAGGGAGGTGGTCCTTCCTGCCTACTCAGCACTGGTGAGGCCATAACTGGAACAGTGTCCAGGTCTGGGCTCTCCAGTACAAGAGAAACATAGACATACTGGAAAGAGTCCAGTAAAGGGCTGCAAAGATGATAAAGGGACTGGAGCATCTCTCCTATGAGGAAAGACTGAGAGAGCTGGGACCATTCAGGCTGGAGAAGAGAAGGCTCATGGATTCTTATCAATGTATTTAAATACCTGAAGAGAGGGTGTAAAGAGGACAGAGACAGGCTCCTTCTGGTGGTGCCCAGTGACATGACAAGAGGCAATGGGCATAAACAGGAGGTTCCTGCTGAACAGCAGAAGACACTTTTTCTCTGTGCACAAGTTGCCCAGAGAGGTTGTGGAGTCTATACCCTTGGAGATATTCAAAAGCTGTCTGGACATGGTCCAGGGCAATCAGTCTAGATGTCCTTGCTTGAACACGGGGGTTGGACATGATGGTATCCCAATGTAAATCTTTCTGTTATTCTGTGAATCTGTGATTCTGTGACACCTGACATGTGCTTTTCATCTATTGCTGCGATAAATAGACAAGCTGCTTGAGAGATGAAAAAAAGGTGTTTTGCTAGCATCCTCTTAGGTAATTGGGGGATTAAAAGCCTAGCTTTAAAGAAAAATGAGATGTTTTCTCCAACAGGTCAGTAAGAATTTGTTCTGAAAAGTTAAATCACAACAGTAATCCAATGCTTTCAGAAACATTTGTAAGACAGCTAAATCTTGCTAACCTATATAAAGTTATACATTTCCTTATAATCAAGATTTTATAGCTAGTTATGATTAATGAAACATTCATGTTAATGAAAAAAAAAAAAAGTTTTAAGCACAGACAACCTTTATTTGTAGAACCTGAACGCTCAAGTGAGATCTTCAGCAATTCAAGTGTGCGCTAGACACTACCTATTCCCCTTTCTAGGTTCATTCCAGCCCTAGGAATAGTAACTTCAAGTGCAAGAGCTTGCCATTCCCCCCCCCAATTCTTCCTGGCTTTCTTCTGACTTCAGTAGCTGCCAAGGATTTAGCTGCATAGAAAAAATAGTATCCAGAATTATTTAGACATGCTTACCCCAGCCTGGTCCTCTGCAAGGACT
The DNA here is from genome assembly GCF_023634085.1 of Falco cherrug. Lineage (NCBI taxonomy): Eukaryota > Metazoa > Chordata > Aves > Falconiformes > Falconidae > Falco > Falco cherrug. Next base: position 65,043,632 of record NC_073699.1, read on the forward strand.
GACATAGCCTATTTTTCTCTTGCAGTGCTTCTGACTCTGAATATGTGTACTCATAATATTTAACAGGGAATGTGGAGCAAATGGTAAGTACGGGCTTATTACATGTAACACAAATCTTTTTATAATCTTTGATTCAGAGATGCACTGGAATCATTGCTGTCATCATAACTACTGTTTAAAACAAAAATATCCCCCTAGAAGAGCAGAATTCCTGCTGCAGATGAACTTTGATGGTGTTTCTGGCATTGAGTTGTTCATCAAAATGCTTCATTTTTATCTTTGCACAAAGAAAGAGGAATGAGATTGAGCTTAATGGTTAGCAATATAACAATTTAGTAGTTTGGAGGTATATGGCCTAGGAAAAGTATCTGTGATTGGCTTTGATAGCATTTTTGCAGTGTCATTAAAATAATCGCTTAGTATCACTATTAAACACTTGACAAGCTTTTCATTATACGTCTGCGTTATTAGGAATTTTCAGCTTAAATGAATTATCCCCTAACAACGATGGCCTTTATGTAAGAGGAGGAAAACATATACTTTGTAACATTTTCACATTTTGTTTCATTTTCTTTTGTTTTGTTTTAAGATAGAATACATAAAGCAGCAGAGAAAAGGTGAAAACTGCTTGATCTGGTTTTAATACGGATTTAAGCTTTTTCACATGAGTAATCTTAATCAGCTATAAACTAAAAAAGAATTAGACATACATGAGTAAAAGAAGCTGATTCTCACCCTGTGCTAATGACTGAAAGATGAGGGTGAGGACAAACTTTCTTGCTGGAATGTGCTGCTTCAAGAAATATACCTTAGTCAAACCGGTATTTACATAAAGCTAAGCACATGCTTAATTTTCAGCAACCTGTTGTTTTGTCTTATGAAAGAGGATGAAATTAAAATTTATTAACAAACTCATTAAAGAAACAGACAGTATTTGTATTTTAGAATCTTATAGACTTATGTTTAAGATCCATTTCTCTATAACTGGAGAAACTTCATTATTTACTACCCCAGTTAACGGAAGATCTAATTCAGACTGTGTAACAGTAAGAAAAAGGAATTTCACAGTGTTAGTTTGTGTCCTTCCAGAGGAATGCGAACTGTAATATAGAGACCCAATGTGCAGTCTTTTCTGCTGTATGAAGATTACATTTCAAAAGTTCATCCACATTATAAGGGAAAGATATAAATTAAGATAGTGGAGTTGTATTTGAGGTATTTACCTAATGCTATTAATTTCTCAGTACCTAATCTCAAACTGCTAAGATGGTTCTTCTCATGAAATGTCTGATATATTATAAATGAAATAGAAAACCCAGTTATTTTTAATCGTTTGAACAGACAAGACAGGAAAAAATTGATCTAAGGCTGACAGCAGTTCTAAGCTGAATCACAAGGATGAATTTCATAGCTTTGATCATATAAAAAGCCATTGGAATTTGATTAAGAAAAAAAAGTGTAAAGACCAGAAGAGGTAAATTCATAATCAATCTAGAATTTCAGAAGGAGATGGGGAAATAGACTCACTAAGAAGTAGATAATTTTGTTTTGGTGTGTGGCAGTAGAGGAAAAGGAAGAAAAAGATCCATTACATTTTGAATTATGACAATAATCTTGATTCTGGAAATAGCAAACATGATGTAATAACTATAAACCCATCTAGCTCCTAAAAGCTACAAGAGGACAGGATGTGGGAAGGAAGAAACATTCTCTATACTCAAAACATGAAGTTAGCCCTTGAGTACAGGGAGAAGGAAATGAATCAAAATGACATGTCAGTACTGAAGTTATTAATAATTACCAGATTTTCACACACAAATCCCACAGGTTTTCTGTCAAAAGAAATAAATTTAAACTCAAAGCAGGTTATTATTTATATGTTGGTAATATAAGAGGAAGTTTATCAAGGACAGGCCATTCTCTTGGCACAGAACAAAGTGTTCTTCACTGGCAAGAAGAGTTCTTTTCTCTGGAGAATACCTCTTTTCCAAGAATGTGATTTTCAAGGGATGTGGGTTTTCTGTAATGTCCTTCTGGGACCTTCCCTGGTCTAGCCATGTTCCAGTTCTACATATTGTATAAAATCAGAACAGGGATGAAATATTACAGATTTGCTAGCTTTAGTTCTTTTGCTGTATATTGACTATGCAAAAAAAAAAACAAACCAAAAAAACAAAAAAACAAAAAAACCCCCAAACTACATTGACTCAGTCAGTGCAATATTCTCAGTCTTTAAGGCAGGACCAAATTGAAAAACAAGTGCTCAAAGCAACAAAGAAATAATGATGCATTGCATAGGTAGAATAAATGAGGTATACATACACCATTTAAAACACTGTAACAAAGACGGAATCCTCAGCATTGTCAGCAGAGGTATGGTGGTTGACAAGGCTGCCTAAAGTCGTTATTTTTTACACATCAAAAGTGAAGTGTAAAACATATACTGGATGACTATAAGACTTCTGGTCCGGAGTCAGAATAATAGACATTCACATTTTGCAGACATATTTTTATGTTTCTTACAATCAACAAACTCCAAATGAGAACAAGAAGGTAGGTGGAATTCAGTGGTTGAAAGACTACCAAAGAGGACATCACTTGCAATTTTTAGGCTGACTGTGGGAGAAAAATGCACATCATTCACGTTGCAAAGGGAAACTTATTATGTACCCAGACCATGTATTGTCATATAAACTTGTCACATATTTTCTAGAGTTGAAGAGGAAATTGAAAGCCATGTAACATACATCCAAGCAGGTTTGAGCAGGAAAACTTTTCAAATTACATACACAATGAAGTGCATCTTGTGAAAGAAGCACAACCATCTCAGCCGTCTTTTCACCGAGGTTCAATAAATGTAGTGGTTTCAGACATGTTTTCTTTAAATAAATTTCCCAACATAGAGCAGCCGTATTTCTCATAAGCAGGAAAAAGATTGTCCACTAAAGCACACTTTGTGAAGTTGTTAACAAGCAATGTCAAATGTTATGTGGATTCCAAACAGACTGGAGGCTTAGTTTGGCACAGGAACTATGTTTGTATGGCTTTAAACATGGGTCCCACAGATTGATTCCTGCTTCTTAAACCAAATTATATTGGGCATTTCAAATACGCATTGATATAGTTTATTCCTCCATCATGGAACAGTGGTTACATTTACAACTCTCAACTCTTACAGCAGTTTGAGTTTAGATATATACCCCATATGCCTCTGTTCATCTTCATCCAAACCCTTCAAAACCAGAAACACCATGTTCAACTGTAATAGCAGCTTTCGTTAAAAAACAAAATGTACATGGGCTCAGCACTGAGGTAACAACTGTTACTTGTCACAATAACATTCCAGCCACTGCTCCTAATATCTGACATCAAAACTGTATACTCTGGTTATTTTTTTGACTGGCAGTCTTTGCTATCTTGGACTGGTTTTAGATCTCAGTCTCTTTCATGATGTTACCCAGCTGCCACTGGTTAGAAACATCAAATTGGGTGAGTCGGACAGTACTAAGAAATTAGTATATTGTATCCATATATATATGGAGTGGCTACCTTTGCAGTTTTCTTCAGGAAGCTGCTGGGAAGTAACAGCACATCCCTTGTCGACATTTCTTACCAATTGAGACAACAATAACTATTACTTCTTTGGAGTCATGCTGTCCTTAGCCTCTGACAGCCAGTTCAGGATTGGCAAGACAGTTTGGGAATGACTGCATCACTTGTCCGTGCAGTCATTATCCAAGATTTCCTATGGGTAATTTCCTGTGTCAACCTATCTGAGATCATGGAGCTCTGGACCAACATAGGCTGGCCAACTGGCAGAGGGCAGCAGACAAGGCCAGGTAAGATGTGTCCCATGAGGCTTTTATAGGTATGTAACTTGCAATTGCTGGTGTTCATTTGCTCCTGAAGCACTACCAAGGATCAGCAATATACCAAATTGTTAGCCAGCCACAAGTGACATGCTAGAGACTTTAGGGATCCATCTTTGCATGAAAGGGGATAGGATGGCCAATTCTTTTTATTCATGGCTATAGATGGCACACGGGACATGAGCAGGACTCTACAGGGAACAAAATATCCTGTTGTCATTTTTACTGAGTGTTCACTTTGGGACAGTCACGGGCCACACAGTTTCTCTGTGAAAGGTACGTTCACCCAGACAACAAAATGTGCATTCTGGGGGATAAGATGTATGATACCATTCCCAACAATGTGCAGATTACCACTGACTGTTGCACTTAGTGCAATCTATGTGAAGGTGTTTTCAAATTCAAGGCAAATGAGTATCTTTCATGCTATTTGGAATCTTGTATCTACTATTGGTAAATGTTTTGAAATGCAGATTTCCAAATAATCATACTGTAATAAGACTAAGTACAGCAATATAGCACTTGCTTTGAGTCACATACAGATTTAAGATGAGGGAATTTGGAGAATGCTATTCATTTAATAACTCATAAGAGCCAGCCTCACAAGGTGTTAAGTGATTTTAGTAACATGTTGAATACTCAAGGCTTAAAAAAATTGTTCCTTCTCATTCACTGACTGTGATCAGCATTTTCCATGTTTTCTATATTGGTGACCTAAAAATCCAAACTCCTGCACTGCTCTGCTGACATACATTCATTGTTCCTGGAAGTAACTTTAAAGGAGGGTAGAAATCTCTCTAATTTTTGTATCCTGTCTAACAAACTCCTTATCTCTCTTACAATTGATTTACATCAAAGATACATCATCCATATAAGATATTATTTCACAGAAATCATGTTTGGGACATCATGAGGGTGTATCTATACTTTAAACAGGCTAGGTAGATCAGATAACAGAAATATGGAGGGTCAGCTCAAGCTAACTTATACTTATAGCCAAGAGTGGGTATGTAGAAGTAATTGGAGTAAGACAAAGATAGTAGAAATTGTTTTGCACTTGGAAAGCTTTTTCTGCATAGATATGAAATAGACAAACGGCTGTGTTTGGTATTCATGTCATTAAGTTTATTCCATCCTACAGAAATAACATTGTTACTGTAATCATATGGAAAAAAATATCCTGAGAATTAAACTGATAATTGCTAGTTTAATTTGTGATGATCTAAACTAAAATATAAGTGATTTTTGACATGCATGGGGAAAATATATTTTTATATATACAAAAACTATCATTGACTGCAAGAGAATTTAGAATGTCTAATATATCTTGTCACAATGGATGGCAGATTTTACTGAAACACTTTACTAATGAGACCATCGGTTTTGGATTCCCTACCCAACATTATAATTGCAGCTGAAAAAAAAGCATCTTAAAATTCTTTCAGCAAAGGTGTCAAAATAATTTTCAGTTTGCCTTCAGCAGACTTCACTCCCAATGGCAAAAGACAAAATATCTGCCCTGCAAAGAACTAGCTAAAAACGTACAAAGTTTTTGGAAAAGTTAAGTTTATTATTTTTCAGTTAATAAGCTGAAAACACTTAAGTATGAGGATGAGGTTCACTTAGCAAATGCATTTTTCAAGTATTAACAAATGCATCATAGGTAAAAATTATTTTCAGCCCACTTTGAAGCATGCCTAGAGATAAATTGCACGTATGAAAAGTACACCAACCAGATCATGAAATGGAATTCAGGTAAACAACAAAAGCATAATTGCATGTTGAATTTAAAAGACTATTAACCTTCCTCACTAAAGATATATACCTATATTATCATGAACTCATAGAATCGTTTGGGTTGGAAGGGACCTTAAAGATCATCTATTCCAGCCCCCCTGCCATGGGCAGGGACACCTTCCACTAAACCCACTTTGCTCAAAGTCCCATCCAGCCTGGCCTTGAACACTTCCAGGGATAGGGCATCCATAGCTTCTCTGGGCAACCTCTTCCAGTGTCTCACCTCCCCCTCATAGTAAAGAATGTCTTCCTGATATCTCATCTAAATCTACCCTCTTTTAGTTTAAAGCCATTCCCCCTTTTCCTGTCACTACAGGCTTTTGTAAAAAGTCCCACTCTAGCTCTTTTGTAGGCCCCCTTTAGGTACTACAGGAACGCTATAAGGTCTCCCTGGAGCCTTCTCTTTTCCAGGCTGAACAATGATGGCAAAACGGCACAGAGTAACTACTCGGAGACGAATTCTGTCTTTAAGCAGCAAAGGTATTTATTTCAGGCAACGTTGGGGCGCCAGCCAATTTGCATCAAACTAGCTCCAAAGTTTTCAGTGAAAAGTTAAGTATTTTATACAGTTTTCATGAGAGGTTACAACATCTTTACATACATATTCATTTGATTTTGAAACCCAATCATTCCATTTCATAATAGGTGGGATCTAGGTGGAATAAACCTTTCAATTTTCTTTGTTCAAGGATTTCCTGACTTAATTGTCTCCTTATCTCGTTCAGGTGCCCACCTTATCTTTTCTAATTATTCAGAGTACATTCCTTTCTCAACACAAACAGAGGATCACCCAGAGCATTGTACCAAACTCATCCTAACTAATTTTTTTATTTTTTTTTAAGACCTTGCTCTATTTCAACAACCCAAATGCTTTCAGCCTGTCTTTATAGGAAAGGTGCTCCAGCTCTCTGATCATCTTTGTGGCCCTCCTCTGGATTCATTCCAAAAAGTCCACATCCTTCTCGTGTGAGGCCACACAGCTGAACACAATACTACAGGTGGGGTCTCACAAGGCTGGAGTAGATGGAAGAATCACCTCCCTTGACCTGCTGGCCATGCTTCTTTTGATACAGTCCAGGGTACTGTTGACTTTCTGGGCTGCGAATGCACATTGCTGGAGTCATGTTGAGCTTCTCGTCCACCAACACCCAAGTCCTTCTTCTCAGGGCTGCTCTCAACGATTCCCCACCCATCCTGTATTTATTCTTGGGATTGCCCTGACCCACGTGCAGACATATCGATATTTTCAATGTCTTATATATTGTGAGGAGATTTTTTGAGTGCTCGGACTGGGTGCCAACATAGCAGTAGTCCTGATGAAAAAACAGCTAAAGAGAGGTAACCACCAAGCAACATTTCTGGATGATGTAAAAAATGTCTGTTTTCAAAATACATAAAGTTTGGGTAATTTTTTTGGAGCCACAGCTACTCAAAATGGAATTTGTGTTTGTTTCCCACGTATTGGCCAAAATGTCTCTGCCCACAGGGGAATTGTAATGGATGACCTTTAAAGATCCCTTCAAACTAAAGTGTTCTTTGATTCTATGATTTATTCTTCATGTTTCATGTATTGGATTATAAGCCTGTTTGCCTGTATGAGAGTTGCTGATTTTGACAGGAAGTAAATCACCTCCATCCTTTGGGGATACAGCAAAGTATTTATGTACAAACTGCAGGTCAGCTTGTAAATGAAATGAGACAGTATAGTTTAATAAGGGGTGCAAAACTCATACCCTAATAGCTGATATTTTGAGATAGAACAGAAAGTTGGGGGATGTTTTTGTTTTGTTTTGTTTTGTTTTTTTCCAAAAAAACAAAACTTCGTGGTACATCCGATAAATTAATTAGTCAAACAGTGTTGTATTTATTCCATATGATTTCATAGCAAAGTCAAATAAAATTGTCTCTTTTAAACATAAATACACATACAGTCTTGGAAAGGATACCACTCTAAATAAGAATGGTTCTTATGTGGAGCAATACCAATTTATTGTAGTGAAATATATATGATATGTATACCTATATCTCTCTCTATATATCATATAACACATATGTATATATCTGTCGAAAAGAAACCTCAGTGGAATTTGTACCAAGCTTTTAATTCTCTCTCATGCATTGGAATCTCTTGAAATTTCAAGGGCTTCAGAGAGTTTATATAGGAACTTTAAATGTTCAGAGACATTGCTGGTTTGATTTATATTTATTTCTGAAATATTTTGGTACAGGAAAATGTAATTTACTATATAGAACAATAATTAATTAATGAAAACCAAAGTATATTAGAAAAAATATTTTAGGAAACTCTCTAAATGTGTGCATGCAATGAAATTATCAAGAGTTGAAGCACAGCACATTCCTGAAAAGAATATAAAGCCAGTGGATTTATAGAAGAATAAAAGTAGCTGTATTCAAGGTATATAACTCATTGCAAGAAAAATCTAGTAAAGATGTCGATATTACTTATCCTTTAGGCCCCACATTGAAATAAATCTGGTTTCCCAAATTTTTGTAACAGCAAAGAAATAAAATCCTGAATATATGCTTAACTGTACAGACTTATTAATTTTAATATTAAGGGTATGTAATAATAAAATGAAAAATATCCACTTATTGATAATACTTTGCCTGAAATATTTACTGCAGGAATTTTCCAATGTTGTCAATATTGGACTCAGGCTAGTCCTACTAAAATGAGTATCTTACTTAAGTTTGAAGAACACTGGGCCAGTTTTGAGTGCATCTGAAATCTTACTCAAACTTCGTAAGTATTAAAGTTAATTTACCATACTATATTTTATGCTAACAGAAACTTGACACAGACTTTGAGGAATTTCAGGATTCCAAGGATATCTACCAAATATATACAGAAATATGTACACAGATTTTCCTTTCTCCAACCTCTGTATGTCTACATCATTTTTTATGATACTTTTCAGGTTCCACACACTTATAAGTCATATATAAATAAAAATTAAGCTTCAAGCAATTTTCATAGCTGTTTATTAAGAGAATCTGGAATCCACACCTTAAGCACTTTTGTATTCCTACCTAGTTTATTCATCTGGAAACAACTCCTGAAATTTTCAAACCTTGGAGCATTATGGCTGATAAGTAGTATTTTGTTTTGTGGGGTTTTTTTGTGTAAGTTCAGAAATGTAGATTACAGAAGGCATATTGATTTTCTATTAAAGATATACATTTTTACTCCTTCTGACAGCTCCCGTGCTACTACCTCAAAGCACAGTTCCACAGTAAATAAAGTTCAAGCTCAGCTTTTAACCAGATCACGTCACTAACTCACATGTTGTCACTTTTCCTGTGTTCAATTTGGAATTCTTCTTATGAATAGCTAAATAATTTAAGCTATGACTTCAAGTCAAAACAAAAATATCAGTTGACTTTGGATGGGTCTTACATGGGACAACAGCTAAGGCATTCATATGTCAAGTTCACTGCCAGGGAAGCAAGCACCTCGAGGACAGTGTGCAAATTTCATACTAAGGGTCACAGAAATTCACATCAAAGACAGAAAGTCTTTGGCTAATGTTTGACTTACTGAATGTATACCTTGGAGCTTTTGCTAGGTATTCTGCCTGATGCATGAGACCAGGAGATGCAATCACCTAGCAGTAACTATGTGCAAGATTTCTGATGAGCTTCAGAAGAGGTGTTCAGGCTGAGGGGTTTTGCAGGTTTTAGTTCCACCTCTGACTTTTCCAGTTTCTCCACAGGAAGCCAGTGGTAATCTTAATGTGACATTCAAGAAAAGGTCTATGCCAAGTTTAAATACCTTTTGAGAGAAGAGAGGGAGGAAGATTAACCTTTGTCAAGCATTTTTTTCAGTGCCAGTGATCTTAGCCACTCATTTCAGCCTGTAAAATATAATGTACTTTCCCAGTGATTGTAGTGTGCTCAGAACAGTAGCTTGTTTGGCACATGAAGCTGGGTAGGAACATGGAGATGTATCAGTTTGAATTGGATCATGTAAGAAGGGCCCACATTTGTTTGCTTGCAACAGTGACAATAGTAAAAAAATATATTCTGAAGCATTTAAATTGTGTCCGTTGTTAATCCACTAGCAAGTACAGGCCATTTCCAAAACTCTCATACTAGAATTTTAAAAATGAATGAGTTATCATTTGTCATAGCAGGTTATTCCAGCTAATCATCTTGTCACATCCAGGAAGTTAAAATAAAGAATTAAAACCGTCAGAAGAGCCAAACTTACACAATCAAGCAAACAAACAAAAAATTATAACCTAAATGGTATAGATTGGAAGTATGAGCTAGAACAAAATCTAATACGTAAGGAAATCAAATTAGTTCCTTAACCTCAAATTACCATTCATTTTTGAAAGAATTTCAAGGTATTTGAAAATCTACAATCTGTTGTTGTAATTACCTAGATTTGCTCTATTCTGTTTACTAGTTATGCTTTGAAATGCATGATCCCTGTTTGAAAGATGATGGAACTAAGAGGCATTTGTTTTCGTACTATTTTGCTTTTCATGTGCCTAAATGGTTGAAGTCTGTCACTGACAACACTCATATGTATTGCCATAGCACCTATGGTGCTAACACAGTGCAAAGTTGTAGAGCATCAGGTTATTTTATTAATTATTTTCCACGTTTTAATACCAACATCCTTTGTGGAGACAATGTGTAGTTTTTCACAGAGGTAGACACTACCATAGAAGAAGATGCGAGGTACATATGATTACGTGGTCTGCCTTTTAAACCTACACACCTCAGCATATATCAGAATGCTGTATAAAATACTGCTTATTTCCACGTTGACATTCAGACACCATCAATACAATGTGTGAAATCGGACCTAATGAGTTCTGAATACAGTGTGACAGGGTCTGCCTGTGCTGCAGGGTTATAGGAACATATTACAACACAAGCTGAAATTAGTTTAAATAATTTCAGGTTAATGGCAAAGGAGAAGAAGGGCTGGAGTTTGGAAATCCCTCAAAAAGTTAAAAAATGTCTGAATATATAGTTTCATCCGCTCTGATTAGGCTACAGTCCGGTGCACAAATTAAAGCTAGCATGTGGTTGCCTTTGCTACAACCCAGTACTTGAGAGCTACCTTTAAGCTTGCCATAGCCCTGAGACAAGAATTACTGAGCCAGTAGATGATTCAAATTATAAGTGTAAATGTTGCTTATGTAAAGCACCAGGGATTTGTTCACTGCATTTTGGCCCTTTTTCACCTCTCAGAGTAAATAATAAACTTGCTCTAAGTGCTGAAATGGCTTCAACTTTTCTGTAACTCCAGTTGGTGTTTTAACCTTGTCTGAGCCAATCTTTTAAGACCATCATAAATGAACCACTAGGAATAAATGCTGTAGGAGTGAGCTTGGAGCAAAATCCTTCCCCAGTCAGCATTTCTTACAGATAATTTATGTCAGGCTGATTTCCAAAGATTGGTTCTGAGACTGCGCATATTTATCTGGTTACTTTTTAAGATTCATGCCATAAAATGGTGTGGCTCCTCAGTTCTTTTTGATGGCAAAGCTTGTGCTCCTTCTCTATCAAACTAATTGAAGCCTCCTCTACCAATGCACTTTCATGTCGGCTGGTATCCCAAAGGCAGGCTTGTCAATCACACAATCACTCTGCTGCTGTTCTGCAGTTGACCTGATTTGTCACTGAAAAGGGAACAAGTGCTTCTGTGCAATCAAACTGGAACTGATGGATATCAAAGAGACCTTGATAGATTCAGTACTAGGTGGTGGCAGTAAGGCAAGCAAGACAGAGCAAGAACGAACACACTTTTAGAAATCTGTGCTGAAAGAAACAAATGTAAATATACAAATAGGGGAATGTCTGTGCATATATGCTGTGTATATCAAACCTTCATGCCCACAGTAATAACTGTAGAAATGTTAGCTTATTTTGAAATAAACTCAAAATACAGATTTGTTTGGGAAACTTAATGGCACATTTGATAAACCTCATAGTACCAAGATGCACAGGGCTATGTTTCAATGGCACTTTATTTTGAATTTGTTTTTAAGTAATTCAAAACTTGACAATAAACCACATCAGGCCCCAAAGGTTATAGGCATAATTTCCAATTGAGAAATTTCAGATAATTTAAAATGATGGGGTTTTTTTTTCTAATGAGGAAGACATTGTTTATAGCACTATATAATATAGCATATATTAAATTATCACCCTGATGACTTACATCTGCAAGTTTTAACACTAAGGTCACAAAGGTACTTCCCCATTGCAAGAAGCAGATAAACTGATAAGCAGATCTCTCAAGCATTTGAAACACATTTTTAGGTAATATTATTTAAAAAATAACAGTGTTCCATACAGTTAGTACTGATACGTTGAAGAACGTTATGTACAGTCCAGTATGAGTGTACTGTGTTTGTTTTCTCAGTAATCTGTGGTTGTTTTCTCAGAAGATATTAATTTCTAAGGACACTATATTGTACTAGTAAGATTATCTATATCAGTTTGCCAATGCCAAATCCTCTGGAATTGGTTATGACAGTCTCACTTATTTGGCTGTTTGTGATACACCACAGTGGAGTTCATTCACAGACATAAATTATGTTCACACACAGCCCAGATTTAGGTATTCACCTTTGGTTTCTAACCACCCAAGGCTTCTTGTATAATTAGTGGAAGGCAAAAATTTCCTTTTGTGGGTAACATAAACATTTCCTATTATGGGTAACATAGGGAAACACTTTTATTGTGAAGGTGACTGAGCACTGGAACAGATTGCCATGGGGGGTAGTAAAGTCTCCATTCTTGGAGGTATTAAAAAGTTTTATGGGCAACCAGCTCTAGGTGGGTGTCCCTGCCTGAGCAGGGGAATGGATCAGATGATCTCCAGTAGTCCCTTCCAACCTCAGCCATTCTGTGATTCCATGAACTCACAAAACCTACTTTGCTCCTTGCAATTCAGAGGAAGCCCAGGGCAATGTGTTTGCCTCAGTTAGGCATCAGTCACTCAAAACTGTTCCTCCCTGGCTCCCCTTTCCCCAAGCCCCAAATGATAAGTGTCTGTATAACTTCTGACATTAAGGAAAATGTATCCTAGGGTGAAGGATTTCTGTTAGGAAACAATGAACAAGGTGTATAGAGTTTCAGAATTTTTTTTTTTGAAGGAAAAAATATTTTTTTCCCCTAAAATGTAATAAGAGATGACAGAAATAGGAATTCTGAAATAAATCAACAGTTATAGCCTAGGAATAATTTATGTACCATAACAAAGCCAAATTTGGGGTTTACAGAAGACTATATGGCTTGCTTTTTAGTGTCACCTTATTTGGAATCAAATTAAAGGTTGATTGTGTATAGCATCTTGACTTTTACAGAACAGACATTTTATGTGATTTATCAGTTAAAGGACCATTGTAAAACAGATGGAGACAGAAATCTGATTAGAGTCTCAATAAATATTTAGGAAGATAACTCATAGTGAAATTAATGGAAATTAGATCCCTTCAAACTACTGAGAAGGTAAGCCATGGATATTTGGATACACTGGGTGGGTGGGTGGGGTGGAATTAAAAAGAAAAAAAGAGAAGATAGTACATGACTGGCTATGTGTTCTTTTAAAAAGAAGGAATCTGGACCCAGACTAAATTAATCTGATTCCAGATTCAAATTTACTTACCTTTCTAAGAAAAAGAAACACTTTCAAGTTCATCTGAAAAGGGCATGAAGTCTGCAAAACTTTTCGTAGGAAGCTTATTTACTGTCCCACTGCCTTTGCTTAAATTTGAAGTGTGTTTTACCTTTTGAAAGAAGGTAATTGAGTTGAGGCAGTTATTAGCACTTTTATCTTTTTGTCCTGCAAACTATTCTCAGGAGCACAGTAGTTCAGATAAGAAATCTGAATGCATGAAATTTAAAAGAACCTCTATCAGTACAAAAATAGCGATGTCTGGCAACACAAAACTGTTTAAGGGTTGGAAAAGATACACCTTGAATGGATCATATTTTTTTTAAAGCTACCAAAAATTACCTGTAAAGAAACATAACAAAACATTAATAGCAACTTTGTAGAATGAGAAAAAGTACAGGGTTTAGTGCTATGTAAAGAGATCCTCATAATGAATCAAAAATCTCTTCTACTCCTACATGTATAATAACTACCAAGTTGTTGTCTAGCACTTATGAATGCAGGACACATTTTATTTACATTCATGCCCTCATAAAAAGACTGTTTCCTATATAGGATGCACATGTAAGACCCAGTGATCATCAAACATAAACAGACCAGTAAGATCAGGGATCCTCTTTGATGTGGACGAGAACAAGAACAAGCACTATGTTTGTTTAGCTTATTCCTTCTGTGCATTGTGGGAGGCTGCACCGAAGACACACTTTGGTCTCTCTGTGAACATACCCTATGAGAGCCTCTTCCAGTTGTCAGTTACCCTGTGTGCATCTTCTAAAGTTTGCTGCTCAAAGATGTCTAAGAGTTGTTTCATTTCAGTATCTTCTCTTCAAAAGCGATGTTCAGTTCCTTCTCCCATGACATTCATGTAATTTATCTTCAGTCAGCTGTATTAGTCACTTTGCAGTTTCAGTGCTTTGTATGTTGGGATATCTTGTGGGAAAGTGTTGCTCTGATCATCCTCCACAGTAAGTAGCTAATATCTAAGAAAGGTAGTTACCTCTTTACTTTCTTACCTTTTTTTTTTTTTTCCTTCCTCATCTGCAGGAATTTTCACAGGACTTTGCACCCACACATGATGTGGGGAAGTGATAAAATGGTACCTTCACCTGGAACAGACCTCAGCATAAACCAAACTGCAGTTTCTAGAGAAGTGGAAGCTGTGTCTCACATCTGGCCATATGTGTGTATTTCTGTTGAAGGATGCAACACCAAGCATACCTAAGAAAGACGAAATTTTGCTTGGTGGTTCATTCTTCTGTGTCTAGAGAACAGAAACTACAATCTTCAGATGATGTCTTTGAAGTGGAGAGACCAGAATGATTTGTGACTCAGGAGGTAAGCTTTTGTTTAAAGATCTGTAAGGAACTGTTAATAAAGATTTCATGAAATGATAGAACTGGAAAAATACTAGAGAGGATCTGTTCAAATTTTCCAAATTCTACAGCTCTGCTTTTGTAAGTGCTGTGAAGAGACCCAAACACAAACATATATGTGCTTACTGATATCCATGAAGGTAAATTAGAAAGATCTAATCAGAGCTTGATCTCTTTAATGGATTACTTTGTTGTCAGGATTTACAGAAAGGTATGTGCAGTGTATATAGACAAAAAAGGGTGTGGGTTTTTTTTTTTCTGAAATGTTTTGGAATTAACTCTGAAATGATTGTTCTGAAGTTAATAGATTTAGATCATTGAAGTCTGGTATCAATCTTGTGTTCTAAGTAATTCCATATTTCAATAAGTCCTTATTTGTTTTTGAGAATTGGTTGCTTTTCTCTGACTGTTGAACTTACCCAAATTTTACTTCCACTTATTTCTGTTGTCTTCTCTATCTCCTTTGTTTATTCCCCTATATAGTACTGTGGAACTATTGGGCCCATTGTGCATAAGAAATAAAAGATGATGACTAACTCAATTTTCCAGCAAATGTTGCACTTGTCTCTTTCCTTTAAATAAAATTCAAACACTTTTCTCTTCTGAAGAGGCCATTGTCTTCAAACCAGAAGCATTCATGTCTTCTAAATCTTAAAGAGGTGGAAAGGGGAGGCAGCTCTTGCTCCTCAGTGATGACATTAACTTCAATATTTGGATCTGAAAATCATAACTTTCCCTAAAATGAAAGAAAATTAACAGGGCCATTAAGTAGCTACCCCAGGAAAAAAACCAAACCAAACCAAAACCACAACAAAACACCAAAACCCCCAAAACATCATATTCATAATCTCAGGATGAATTGTCTCCTTTACTAGAAAGAGACACACTGGGATGTACAATCAGGCCAGATAAATACATGTTGGTAGGATTTTAACATAAAAGCAATGCACCCCTTGGGTATTAGTCCTCATTTTTTGTAGAAGTTTCATTTTGACAAGTTACTACTTACTTTCATTCAAAAACACCTCTTGTCTGACACAAATAAAATGAAGAAGAAAGGAATGGAAAAAAAGGAAAAAATAGCTTTGCTTTACAGCGATAACCAGCCCTCCTCAGACATATTCCAATCAGAAAAGCTGTGAAATACATATTCAATAATTTGATGAGGAAAAAATGATAGCAACGCCCTCTTGACCTTTTATGCAGCCCATTAAGACTGTCCACTAACACCTGCTTTGTAATTAATGTGCTAATCAAAGCAGCTGGGTTCACCAGTTACCACATTTCCATAAAGATTTCCAGCTTTGTTGCCATGTTGCTATCTCAATTAGTCTGCAGCACTCTTAATGTAGCTTTCTCCTGCAGGAAGAAAATTGGTTTCAGATGTGAATGCTCCATAATGAAGCAATCCCTTAATGTATAGTGAACTTATTATGCATTATGCTGAAACTAATTTTCTTTCTTCTAGAAGTGTATGTGTGCTTAAAACTTAGGTGCATGATATTCAGATTTATCCCAAAATGAGATATTTGGGAATAGTTTACAATAAACAGGCAAACAGTCACAGGCATAGAGTTGAAAAAGCTGTTCCCTCAATACGCTGTTTGCTTAGGATCTGTCCACATATGCACACAAACAAATCATTTTATGTCATATATTTCATGTTCACTTGCAATATTAATACTTTTAGAATTACTGACATGTCACCTGGAAAGCAGAAAAGCATTTGAAAACTGTCATGTGGATAAGGTTCCCATGGAAACCAATTTCCTTGTTATCCATGTATTCAATATAACTGCCTGTAATTCTGTTTGGATACTCATGGAAAAAAAGCTGTAGCAATAACTTAGAAATTATTTCCACATTCTTAAATGATTATAAAAATACTCATTTAATGCACTATGTGGCTCATGCAATGGAATAGCACTAACTTAAGCAGCATTCATCACTTCTGGACATAGCTGTCATACTGCGTGTGATGTATGTGGAGTGCTGACTTAGAAAACCAAAGGATTTTTCCAGAGTAAACACGGTACCTTGAGTTTTTCGTTCAATATACAGAGGAGATATACCAGAACAGTGAAGTTAAGCACATTTGCAATGTAGACTACAACATCGTTGAATCCCCTATGGCAAGTCCCTAAGGCTGGTTACCTTACACAGTGCTTCTGTGCCACAAAAGCACCTAACTCCAGAACAGGGGACATTTGTGCTGAGAACAAAGTGTAAGGCTGCCCTTGTCCAAATTGCGATAAAATTAGATGTGGCAGGCATAATTAGTGAGAAATTAAAGCAACTGAGATGCAGAGATGAAGCACTCTCATAAGACTGCCTACGATAAGAGTTAATAAATTACCAAAGGAAATAGTCCTTGTGAATAATTGTAAAGTTTATTCCCTAAAAAACAAGCAAAAGCTCAGCAACCAAACCTGAAAGGAAACCCTAAATGGTTTGTTGGTATTTTGGGGGTTTGTTTTTTTTTTTTTTTCTTCTGGTTTTGATTGCATAGAAACAAAGACAAAAGCAAATCTCTCTCTCTCCTTTTTGCAAAAGTGAAACACAACACCCTCAGAAGCTATCTGCTAAACTGTAGCCAAGTAACTAACCAGCCACATGGCTAGTGCTCTTTGCAATAGGAAATTTCTGATCTCTTATGAAACAGTAGGGGCTTGAACTTCAGCAGTTTACTGTTTTGGTTTCCTTTTTGATCTGAGTTTTGTTAAAAAATTCATCTTGTACATAATGAACATCACCAATTCCCTCTTCCTTTCATTTTTTGTTTTAAAAGTTGGTGTCTTTAAGGCTGGAATTTTTTAGCTTTGGTCTCCGTATATCCTGGAGTCACCTAAGGCTACATTAGTCACCTATATCCTTAGTTACCTGTTTCCTCAGCCATATCCTATCCTTAGTCACGCTGTATCTTTAGCATCTTACATCCATGTTTACTTTGTAAATATTCTCATGAAATACATGATTGTTTTATTGAAGTAAGATGTTTCTTCAACATGAATATGCATAACCATGTGAACTGTGTAATAAATAGCATTTTTCCCTATCTTTTTACTGAATATTAAAATGAAATATCTGAAAGGCATCCACATTAAGTTTAAGAAACCTGCAAGTGAGGATTCTTTCTTCTGAAATTTTTTCATGAGTAGAAGGGAAAAAGAACACCAACACCCTAGAAACAGAGAGAATATGTGTTTGAATGACACAATGCTGGTAATAAAAGGAGAAAAAAGTAAGAATACAGACTTTTTACTTCCTTCAAAACCAGTTTGTGAAGATTTACAATTATAAGCAATTTAACTGTTTCAGTGGGTCCCAAGTTAAACTGTTTGGTACCTTATAAGGCAAATAACCTAGATTTTCTGAGTTACATGGCTAAGTTTTGAGCCCATGTAAAATAGAAATAAGGAATGTACTCAAAGCTTGAGGTAATTCTTTGCTGCTGTTGTTATTACAGCTGCAGTGACAGTTGTAACAAGTACAGATTTTCCAGAAAGTACAACAGCATATTGTACCTTTTTAAATATATTCTACTTATTACAAAAATGTTAACCTGAATATACCTTGCTACACTGCCTACCTGTCCAATTCAAGCCATAAGCAGAAAAGAACTTAACATTTTATAAGCCATTTCCGGGAAGTAGAAAAGGACTATTATGCTGCTCATAAGGGGTCATTAATGTCCCTGATTCTGAATTAACAACCTTATTTCTGCCTGTGTTATACTGATGATATGCTTTTGCACTGAATGGAGACTTGCTGTTTTTTCTGTAGGCTATACCACACTTGTTACTTTATGGGTGCGTACCCACTGTTACATACAAAACAAGTTTGAAATAAAATTTTATTTTGCAGTTTGTATCCCTGGTTAAAGGAAGAAGTCAAGTAATTCTAAAATCATTCTATTGCAGTTCCAATGTATTGAGACAAGATTTTTCTGAGCTTCTTCGTTCAAATACTAAACAAGGCGATCACTGTGTAGTCTGTGTGTCAAAGTAATGAAAAATGTTTATGGATAGTCAAGAGACATGCACAAAACCTTCATGCAGTGAACTGTGGAAAAGGAGAGGTGAAAACAGCATTGCAGTGTTTAAGGCTTAAAGTAGGAGTCACTGAGAAAACAGGGCAAAGAGAGTTTTCTCTCAAGCAAACTCACTTTTACTTTTCAGAGATGTTCAACTAATAAATTGATAAGTCAAATGTTCTGATGATATGTATCTAAATTTGAATTACTGGGTATTATTAACAAAGCTGAAGTTTTGATTTCTTTTTTCTTCAAAACTCCTGGAAATGTGACATCACATTGGTAAAAAAAAAAAAAATGCTTCTTATGGTACATCCTAACACTAAGATGATTTTCAGATGTACTGCTCTTGTGCATAGAATGACTTAGCATTTAAATATATCCTTGGATGTTTTGTGGGGAAAAAAAAAAAAAAAAAAGAAAAGAAAAGACCACATTACTTCTTGACAGGTTCAGGTTTTCCTTTTTTCATTTAGCACGCTCTTGATGTTCAATAATTGCAAATAATTCTTTCTGAGACGTTTTTCCATTGCATACACTAAAATACTTTTTCTTAGATGGCAGATTGAGTAGTAGTTATCTTATTACTTGCAAATAGTTGGAAAACTGAGCAAACTTGAAAATGAGGCTATTTTCAATGTTTATGGACTGTTCATTTCACTTAACATTTTACTGCATATTTTTTTTGCACTACACTGGGGGGGAAATTGCTTTTTCCTTAGCCTTAAATTAATATTAAATGATTTAACAAGTTTTACCTGGAATTTTTAGTCTCTTAAAATATGTGGGATTACTTACTCATAATATTCTTCCAATTTGGATCAGAGTCTAAATAGAGAATGAGTGGATGCATGGAGTATTATACAAATGCTTTCAAAGAAATCTAATGTGTTGAAATGAAAATGAGCACAAATACATTGCTAATTCTTGGTGTTTACTAGATAAAGTAAATATGACAGTGATGGTCCTGTATCTGTGGTATTAAATCTGAATGAAAACTGCTGACCTAAAAATAAAACATAGTGAAATATTTATTATATGCACATTACATCGCTAATTGCATATTACTAATATATTTTATTTTTAACTTCTTTTTGTAGCATAAAAGTTTTTTTTAAAAAATAATTTTCCTTCCTGAAGTGTGTTACAACTGTAAGTATGGATGTAAATGTAGCTGTGTCCCCATGTAAATACACCCAGGTCCCTACAAAAACATTATAAAGTCAAAACTGTTTATTACAATAAAAGGTGAGAACTCAAATTTTCTTTGTAATTCATCAAGCCCTGAAGTAATCTTTAAGTTTATATTACAGAACTCCTTTATACTTCATCATCTTCAAAAGAGACTATCAGACTCAAATGCATGACTACAGAAATATCTCCTCAAGATTATTAACTTAATGGGATTGGTGAACTTTCCCATTCTATATGTTTTTGTGTTTCTAAAACGTACTTTTACACCTTATTCTTCTGTAAGAGTCACAAAAGCTAAATGTCCTTGTTCCGTTGCAAACTGTCGAATATGAAATAATAAAGAATTAGTGGGATAATCTTTTGGAGCAAAAGAGACTATAAGTAAGCATAATTGTTTCTAAATAGAAAAATACCTGCATTTGAGAAACTTTTCAGCAGTGTTCTCTTTTTGTTGTTTTCTTACAGTTACCCTCATTTCTTGTAATACTTCTGTATGTGAAGTTTGCCTTGTGAGCTTGTAATATACCAGCATACATAGAACTGTATTTTGTTGTACTACATAGGAATGACCTTTGATCATTTTTCTTCTTGAAATGACTGAACAACAATAATTTCAAGGTAAAGCTCCATAACACAAGTAGTACCATAATTTTCTTCCTCATCAATGTTTCATAGTTTTCAAAGAAACATGTGTTTTTAAAAAAAAAATGAGGGTGATTTTTTTTTTTTTAACTCATTTTAGTCATTAAGAACAGAACTGATGGAAAATATGTGTTTCCAAAATGCATTAATCCATCATCCTGATGCAATTAACAGTTTTATGGAAGGCTTTCAAACTCAAATACATACGTGTTTTTCATTTGAAAAGCCAGGCTGGCATCTCTGGGTGATCCACGTAAGTGCAGTCACTGATAGAAAATATTGGATCTGGGTAGCTATCAAGTATAAGTGAGGTGCTTACAAATGTGGTAGAAACAGGCTAGCAAAATGCCACTGTTTTTATATCTCTTGGTCCTAAAGAGACATGCTTCAGTTTTCTCCATGTCCTTTTTACAGGATAATACATTTATTCTCTGTGTGCAAGAGCAATGGCAGTAACACAACCCTAGTTATAAATGAGAGGATATTTTATTTTTCCTTTATAAGCAAAAAGATATATCACAGGAAAATGTTATATAAATAAATAAATAAATAAATAAAAAGAACTCTAAAAGGTCAGTGTTCATCTAAATAACAGAAAAGACTGATATACAGTGGTAATGTAACTTGTTATACACTTCTGAAAGCTTCTCAGTAGTGCAAAAGAAGAGATTTGAGAAGAGAAAATCTGTTTAACCTGATAAAGCTTACTCTCTGAAGATCCAGGTTTTATTCCTATTGCAGCAAAAACCTTTTGTGACATGAAATTTGTAATTTATGGTACCTCATCCATAAATTGGGATAAGAAAACAATTCCGTGCTCTAGAACACTGAATTGCATACATATATCTTTTGTGACTTTTTGGTGATCTTTGAGTGGAATGTATTGCCGAAGTGCACAGTATTATTTTATATACTGTAATGTTGGTTATGCTCCAGTAGTATTTTCTACCTGGTTTTCTACAATAGTAAATGATCATGGTAAATTTAAATTTATGTTTGTTTGTTTTCTTCTTCAAATAAAGTAATGCAACTATATTTTTGGTTCCACCAAAATTAATACAAGACCCTCCTGACATTTTTACTCAAGTTTATTAACAGAGAGTGCTGTTCCTTTAAGAAGATACTAATCTAATGGTTCTTTCCCAGGATACTGAGCATTAGGCAAGCCAAGGGGATTTTTTTTGGGAACAATGAAACTCTGAGTAGCTCCTGTATCTGAATCTTCATTTACAGCTGAGCTTTAGCCACCAACTGCCCATTCAGGCTTCTAAATCAACTTTTCCACGTTTTTGTTTTTTTTCTCTATATCCCAGTTAAGTTCAATCTTGCCATCTAGAAGCCTCATGTTAACCATGTATATCGCAGTTGGATTTAAAAAGC
Organism: Falco cherrug; assembly: GCF_023634085.1. Classification (NCBI taxonomy): domain Eukaryota; kingdom Metazoa; phylum Chordata; class Aves; order Falconiformes; family Falconidae; genus Falco; species Falco cherrug. The sequence continues at coordinate 65,065,583 of NC_073699.1, forward strand.
CAAATGTAGTAGAAAAAGGAAAAAACAGTCAGAGTCACATAAACTCTTTTATTTCTCAGCCTCATGAGCTCCACAGTTCTGATTCATCATGCAAACTTAATTTAAAGTGACTGGGCTGATGCTCCATTGGCTGCCACTTAGGCTCCAACCAGTGCTACTGCTGCATGCCATTAGAACACCTCCTGTTGGACAGAAAAATGTCATTGCTGCTGGCTAGCATTGCAAAAAGATGTTACATTACAGGAATCTGTTTGGTATCTGGAGTAAGATTTGAGTTGTCACAGTCTCATCTTACTAAAATAAAATACAATGAAAAATAAAGAAAAGGCCTAAGAGGCAGTGAGGGGGAAAGGAGTGACTGGCTTACAAAAATGTCCCTGGACCTTTAAAATAAGAAATCTGACATACTCAAGAAGTTGGAGTAACAGCTGTCATCAGACTGAGATAGAAGGTGACCTCTCCCAGATAAAAAGTGTCCCTGGAGTTCTCTGCCTGACACTGCAGCAGATACATCAGCTTAAATACGCCTTCATTTAAGCACATATGGCTGTAGCTAAAATCTCAAAACTCAGTAGGAATACACAAAACCACACAGATACAGAGATAAATATATATATTTACACACATACACACACATAAGGAGAGATTGCCTATGTATAAAGGTCTGGTAGAATAGAGGTATTACTACAGAATAGGTAGGTGGCAAGGAAAGCTGAGGAAAGCTGAAGAAATTTAAGATAATTAGCTGAAAGAAGAACTTTAAGCTCACTCCCCATTGTTTATAGGGTACATGACCTCGATTTATAAGAACTTCTTATATAATTTAAACTCCTAATTTCACATATCCTCAGAGAATTTGCCTGTACAGCTAAATTGATGTATTATTGCTAATGGAGGATCATTTCAAGTGTGGAAATATCAAGAACACATTGAGCAAATAACTTTAACTTCAGTTTTAAAAACACATTTATTTGTTCATGCTTAAATAATCAACATAAACAATTAGTTCAAAGTAACTTCTATGCTATACATTCGCTACCTGTTTTATTGCACACATTTTTTAATTTTTTTTAATCTGGGCAAGTCCACATCTACCCTACAATTAAACTCCTAACAAGATAGTGCACCATAGGTAGGCAAAAGCCAACAATACCCTCCTGGATATTTTTTGTTGTTCTTGCACTACCCTTCAGCAAGGAGTTGCAGAAATCATCGGATCATCAGATTCTGAGATTATGGACCTTATGTAGCTCCATAATTATGAACCCTGGGCAGCTCTAGGAAATTACACAGGGATACCTCTGTGTGTGTGTTTGTGTGTGTGTATATATAAATATAAATATAAATATAAATATAAATATAAATATAAATATAAATATAAATATAAATATAAATATAAATATAAATACAAATACATATACATATACATATACATATACATATACATATACATATACATATACATATACATATACATATCAAATAGAAATATAAGCAGGAATTAAAACTAACTCCAAAATAATTGGATGAAAATTACTGTAATTGAGAATGATAGGAAAAATAACTAAATTCCTTGTTCTTTGACTTTTATTGTTTATTCAGTTTTCCAAAGTAATAATTTATCCTGTAATACAAAAAAAATCTTGTATTAGAAAATGTTAATTATATTTTATTTTTTAATTACACATTAGAATTAGGTTTTTTCTGGGGTGATTTTTTTTTTGTTCCCAGTGAATGTTTGTGGGTTTTGATTTTTAAAAGAAACTAAATAAAGATAAGGGAATTCACAGAAGTAAGGGCAATTCAGTTTATGCTGAAGAATTACTTAAATATTATGTATACTTTTTCATAATATAATTTTTAATGTAATATCACTATATATAATAATATTAAGCACAGACACTGATAAATGTAATGCTAAGAACTAAAGAGAAGGTTTTGTGAGGGACTTGGTATTCAAGTTTAGAATACGTTTGTATGTATTGTGTTTCCTGGCTCTGCCTGTAGCTTTGACATGTTAGATTTAAAGAAAGCCTAGTGATCCAAAACAGAGTTACACCAGAGATTAATATAGTCCATCATTAGTGGAAGAAAAGTATAGTTAACTGAAGAAAGTGATGTGCTGGGTTGAAGGCATATGACAGAAAGGTTTAAAATGGCTGCAAATCTTTGGAAGTGTGACATTTTGTACTGGCAGGAGCAGAAGCAGGCAGAACAGACTGAAGGAAGGAAAATGCCTAATGAGGTTTGAAGCAAAAGATGTTACAGTGCCTGGTCCAAAACATAACAAAATCAATTTGGATTTCTTTTTTTTTCATGGGCTCTACTAGATTCTCTGTCAGGGTCCGTACTTCATTCATAATACCACATACACCATGAGGGATATATCAAGGACAGGTTAGGAAAAGCAGTGTGGGTGTATAATACTGACAGAAACTCTACAGGCTCATGAAGGCAACGATTTACACCAGCTGAAGCACTGACTACTATATACATTTTTTTCAACAATAAGAATTTGCAGTTTTCCTACCAATGATTGATATAGTCTCTGCGTATATGTAAAAGAAAAGCAGTTTTCTATGTAATATTTTAGGTTAAATATATAACTGTCATTATAAGGAAGAGCCAGATTTTCATTAGATGTCATATTTTTTCTAAAATTACTTAAGATCTCAGTTAACTTTAAACAAAAATCTGTACAGTGACATGAAGCAGAAAGCTTTAAATATGCAATGAAATGAGAAAGGCACTTCAGCTTTTATTCTATAACATAAAAAAAAAAAAAATATTGGAAATAAAATTTTTAATTCCAAACAGTTTACATTAAAAGTAGGTAAAGAACAGTTAGGTATACTGTTAAATGACAACATTTAAATTCTAAGTATTTTTAGAAAGGTGCTAATATGCATTTTTTCTAGTATAGATAGGGACTTAAATACAGCTTTCAAAGCAATGCTATAATTACTTCCATAGAAAATGTGCAGAATATGAAGCTATCCTATAATATACCAGAATCTACCAGAACTTAGAGACTGTAAACTTAGGAAGTCAGTCTGGCTTTTGTATTTCTCTCTATTTAATTAGTGTCATGGTTACACATTGCCTAATGTATAGCTCAAGTTGGAAAACAAATTGACAGTTATATGAGAGAGAAGCTAGAAGCACTAGGAAGAATCATACTTAGTTGAATGTTCCTAAACACAGAAATTCATAGAGTTGATAGTTAACAAGAACTAACAGAAATTATGCTTATAGCCAGCACTGGGACTGGGATGACATTTTCTTGACAAGTAAATAGTATTTTGTGTTATATATTTTTTAAAGCATTAAAAAAACCTAAATAGGCAAACAAACCAAATAATTAAATATATTGTTTCTATACTACCATAGATATGAGTGGATGGACCTTCAAGAGGTCATTCGGGCCATTCACAATCCTACCACATCATTAGCAGTATCAAGCAGGTCTATTGCAGTTTAATGTACATTGCAAATAAGTAGGTGATACCTTTCAAGTAATTTAATGTATCATGCTCCTTAAACTACTTTCCTGTGACAGTAATGAAACCATTTTTACTATAAAATGCTGAGATGTTTTAACTGGTTAGCGTACACTACTGTATTACAATCCACTAAAATATGAATGTCGTTCAACAATGCATACTGTTTATGTTATATAGGCCAAAGCCTATTGACCTCCCTCAGCTGTTTTGATTGTGTTCTTCATATTCTAGTGTTTGTTCTGTGAAGCAAATAAATACGGTAATTTTAACTAGCTTATGGAAATTCAAATTGGTGCAGGCCACCAGAAAAAAAAAAAACCCAAAACCAAACACCTAAAGAAAATATTTTAAAACACACAATAAAAAGAAAAATGTTTAAAAACACAGATCAGCTTCAAGAAGCAGTTTATTAGCCCTCAAATGTGATGATGGACAATATTTCCAGTTCATATATGAATAAAATATCTTACTTTTTTTTAATAAAGCTAAAGCTTTAGTAAAGCTAAGCTGTTTTTCACATTCCAAAAAAATTTAGGAAAAGCTCATTAATCCTGTACTTCTCACCAGCTGCTTCTATCTCTAACATAAGATGGATGAATTGCCAGCTGACATAAGAAGAAGATTATGTTGCATAATACATCATGAGATGAAGTGAATGGTGTATTATGCCCATTAGGATAATACATACCCTTATTGAAGAAATAAAACATTTAATATATGCTACAAAAGTTTCCATAATGTTCTCTCTTCATATAGATGTCTATGCAATGTAAAATTCTATAAGGTGCTGAGGCACTAATGATAGACACCACACAGTATTCCTCATTCATATTCAGTAACAGAAGCTGTAGTACAGCTGATTCCCAGCAGGACGACCCACTCCTGAAACACAGATTTTCTCAATATCCTGCCTACTTTTGTGTAGTAATGGGGACTTTTCAAGTTTCTTTGTGTGGACAGACCACATCTTGCTTGGTTATTGCTAACATTGAAAACTGTGATGTTAGATGAGTTATTCCCCATCCCCATCCACCCCCTAACCCCCCTTCAAAATTGTGTAAGTTGATGATTGGTAGGTGAAAATTTTCATGAAAGTCTGAACTTTGATAAGAAAGTTCTTTGAACCTGGCAATTTTTTTAAGGTAATACCTTGATCCTAGGGTATGCAACCTTGTAATATTTCCATGAGATAATCCTTTTTCACTGTTCTTTGTTCAAAATAGATGTTGCACTGTTATATCACTACCATCTTGTCTGTGCATAATCTCTTTCTTCTTTGTCATTTTTGGACACTGACTGCCTTATTAGATTCATAAGACCTTAATATTTTCAGTTTTAGGTCTCAAAAAACCCTACTCTTCCAAGTAAATAGCAGGCTGAAGATTAGTTTTCATCATACAATGCCTCTTAACTTCTGTGGTTTCTGTTTTTGTTATTGACTCACTACAGCAATATTTAAGAGCGTTATGAGAAAAAGCTGAATTTGAGACTGCTGCTGCTGGACTTGGCAGAGCAATGGCTGAACCTGAAGTTTCAGTCTTCATCAGTGCTTCCTGAGTCCACACTGAAGCCTCCTCTTGGGTTGAATTTTTTTGTCTTATAAGCTAGGTGCCAAAGTCTGACCTTGACTACAAGCTATGGATCATGGTTAACCAGTAGCACAGACATATGTAACACCTGAAACAAACAATTAACATGATCAACCTGTCTTCCTGCCAAACACTACTTCTTTTGTTAAAAATACTTTTCTTTACCCTTTTTCCTCTGCCTGACAGGAAAAGTATGGTTGAAGATTGAAGATGTGCCGTTTGTTATTTATACATTCTAGGCAGTTCAGGACTACATCTGAGAAAGTCTGAAGACATAATAATTAAATGGACTGTATGTTTGAAACATAGACTTCTCCTTATAAAAAGAAAAGAAAAAAGAAAATAGAAGAAACAACCCACTCCCCCAACCCCCACCCCAAGATACTTCATTTTAGTAGTGATAGTGTCTTAGGGAAAATAAAGGTTTCCAGAACAGATATGTTTGTAAGTTGGAGAAACATAAAAGTTTATGCTAGGTTTTTCCTATCTGCCAAGTCTTCCTTTGATTTTAATTAACACAAGTTACAGTTCTCTTGCTCACTCACACTAAGAAGAAAAATTCATGGTGACTCTTCCAAAAAAAGTGTGAATAGAAATGAATAGAATCCATGAAAACAAACTTTTAAAATTCTGGGTTCTTAATGAGGTCTGAAATAGGTCAGAGAAGTTTCTCAGAACTAATTAGACTTACGTATTGACGCTTTTCTGACTTAATTTCAGCAGTACCACTTCCTAAATCTTGGAACATCTTCAGTTTTGTGGTATCCTGGTTGCTTTGCCAAGAAACATAGTGTTTAAAACATAAGGGTTCTAACTAATTCTTTTTATCAGCTACAGAAACAGAAATCTGGTTAAACAGAGTCATAAACATGTCTCTACATGAGGGAGAGAAAGGGACTGTGATTATGAGAGCTAGAAAATATCTGTGGCAAAGGAGTAGGCTGAGAAGACATCCTGGCATCAGTATTTTTGCTCTACCGCTCCACACCTTTTACCTAGCGTATTGGGTGTAGGTGGCAAAGTTTTGGCAATGAGGGGGCTGCAGGGGTGGCTGCCCTGTGCTGGACACAGTTGGCACCAGCTGGTTCCAGCAGACCCAACACAGGGCACAGATGAGCCCCTCAGCCATGCATATTTAAGAAAGGGTAAAATCCTGCACAGTAGCTGTGAAAAAGAGGTGAGGAAAAAAAAGGGTGAGAAAGAGAACTGCAGACACCATGGTGAGAAAAGGAGGGGGAGAAGCTGCTCCGCTGGCCAGAGCAGAGGTTCCTCTGCAGCTTGTGGAGACCATACTGGAGCAGCTATCCACACTGCAACCTATGGAGGACCCCACACTGGAGCAGGTAAATACTTCCCAATGGAAACTGAAGACTGTGGAGAGTCCATGATAGAGCATGTTTACCCTGAAGACTGCAGCCCATGAGAAGGATCCATGCTGTAGCAGGGTAAAAGGGCAGGGGGGAAGGACCAGCAGAGAACTGTTATGAACTGACCACAGCCCCATTCCCCATGACCCTGCACCACTTGGGAAGGAGGTAGGGTAGTAAGGAATGAAGGAGTGAAGTCAAGCCTGGGAGGAAGGGTGGGGTGGCGTTCTTGGGTTTGTTTCTCACCATTTGAACATATTTCAGCTAGCAAAACACTGAATTATTTTTCCCTAAGTGGAGTCTGTTTTGTCTGTGATGGTAATTGGTAAAAGATCTCCCTGTGTTTATCTTGACCCATAAGGTTTTTCGATCTTATTTTCTCCCCTGTACCATCAAGGAGGGGGAGTGAGAGAGTGGCTGGGTGGCTGCTGCAGCCAGCCAAGGTCAACCCACCACATCTATACATCCAGTTGTCAGTCTTCAAATTCTTTGTTTCCTTGAAGGGAGTCAGATGACAAGACGCATCAGCAGAAGTAAAAGGAAGAGTTAGACAGGAGGAGAGAAGTGTACAGAGGCAATTTAAGATGAGTAGCAAGGTCATTGCGTGTCCAAAATAATATAGATTTATCTTCTTTTTTTCAAATATTATTCAGATGGAAGTAGAAACTATGAACTTCATGGGGGAAGATTTTCATCAGTGCAAATCATCGTATTTCTTTGCTTTCATAATGGCTATGTCAATTTGTGACAGATAAAGATGTATTGTGATTGGAAATGATGATAGGAACACACTCTTGGAACCCTAAAGACAGTGTTAAAATTCCAAAGGATTCAATAAAGCCTAGGACAGAAGAAAGAGGGAAAATAGTGAAAGTTGTAGACTATGTAGTGCAGTGTATAGATATTTAGAGCTTAGGTCTCCAATGATTAAAAAAAATTTGTCACAGCTCTCTCTTTGCCTAATACTTTCTCTTTATACATAATTCTTCCATATTTATTTGTTTTGTCATTTTCCGTTTCAGATGTTCTGGTTTTTTATCTACTTGTCCCCCCAGACCCCACCCCCCCATTACTTTCTACTACTATTTTACAAGCCTTTCCAAACCCAGCAGTTACAACATATGGCTCTCAAATTAATTTCCAACACATGTGTTTCAAATCAGGCAAAATAAGCATGTCCATTATTATCGAACATGCTCTTCTTTTGAGAAGTAATAGTAGCTTGGCTATGTATACATTGCTATGTATGACTATATGCAGAAAATTTCTTATTTTTAAGAAATGCACAGTAAAAACCTTTGCACATCCTTAAGTTTTTTATAGTAGTATATGAAGCTGTGATTCAGTGTAGTTTTTACATTTCATACTTTTTGCAGCTTACTAACTGAAATCAAAATTGTTCCAAAATATGTTCCAAAATGTGCAAGGTTTTAAAATTCTTTTTAAAAAATAAAATGTATTGAGAAAAAAAAAAAAAAAAAACCAAAACAAAAAACCAAAACAAAACAACAAACTACAAACAGGATTGCTAAGCATTGTCATTTTTTGGGAAAAAGTAACATATATATGACTAAAATAATGTCAACAAAATGGTAAAGATGTAATTGTCTGGAAATGTTGCAAATATTTGTTTACAGGGAAATTGCTGCTGTATCACACAAATAAATTCCAAATTGTCTTTCTATTAAAAATATGAAAATATGAAATATTTTAAATTAAGTAATTAGTAATACCAGCTCCTCAGCTGCTCAGCACAGCTTTCATGAACTTCAGAGAGTATTATCAGTGCTGCAAAAAATAAAGGAAGGACATGTAAGCTCATGTTCCCTGTACTGGCCAAGACATTATTGCAGCTCCAAAGTAGAAATTACTTTTTTATAGCTGGATTGGGAGAAAACGTAAACGTTGTCATGGCTGAAAAAACATTTCTGTTCATTCAAGAGAAAGGTTCTTCTGAGCTTGATTTTTCCCACTGTAGAAAACTAATTCAGTTTCTTAAAGTATAGATATAAGAATCTGAATATTATGTTTACTTTGTCATCTGGTTACTTAACAAATACAGTTTGTAATGAAGTTTAAAGGACTCCATTTCAGCATGTGAATATATAGGGATCTCTTGATTTACCACCTCCATTAATTTGATTCTATGGACAACATACTTTACCATCATTTCTTTTCACGTACAAACCTCCATTATGAAAGTTCTCAGGTTTTTTGTACCATTAGTTTTAATCTTCCACAACCTCATTCCTTTGGAGCCTGCTAATTCACAGCCCATTGCAAGTTTATGTATAAAAAAATCAACTTCCAACGTCTGTTAAATATGCCTATGGTGTTTATCCACCTGATGTCCCACCTTCCCTGAGTAACTGCAAAGAGCAACAAAATGCATTCTTAGTTTACATTTTGCCAGACTTTAAATTCTGTAATAAAACAAGTGTTCCATATGAAAAGTCATATAAGGAGGTCTTCTTTTTTCTCCAGAGGTTAGTTTTCAAGTTTTCTAAATTTTGGCATTAAGAACTGGACTCAATATTTCTAAATAAATCTTACCAAGCCTACTTGATTCATAAAAAGTTGATTTGGAAAAGATTCCAGGAGTTTACTCTCTACCTTCCTTCTTGCTGTGACATCATATATCAATTTCTACAGATGTTTTTCCAACAGCCTTCTAGCTGTGATAGCAATTTTAATGTCTGTGTGAGTATGCTTACTTTTCTAGTCCTGTTTTATTTGTGGCTTATAATTCAATAGTAATCTAATTCATTTACCTTTTCCCTATCTGTTGTTTGCTTTCAGTTCATAGATGCAAAAGTTACTATTAGCCAAGTTTCATGATATTGCACTTTGGACTGTCCAATCTTATCTCGTATTTTAACATGGTTCATTTATCAATGTCTTTTGACTCTTTCTACATGAATTTTCCATGCTCCTTGTACTGATATTTCCACTTTTGTGGAATCAATAGATTTCATTATTGGATACCTGTTTTGTGCAAAATTTTCCAGAGAAAATATGGAATGGTTTTGGCCCCACAGTTCTTGTGGATTTCCAATGCTCAATAATCTTTACAACAACAAAAAAAAAAAAAAAAAAAAAAGGAAAACTATAGAGAATTTTTAAGTTAACACTACTTTCCATGATTACACACAGTGTTTTTCCATTTTCCAGCAATTTCTTGGGGAAATATCCAGAGAACATTAAGAATTAGATCACAGTTCCTGATACCAAAGAAAAATTAAGAAGCCTACAATAAACTAATCAAACAGACAAACAAACTTGATGAATCTTCTTTCTGACTTCACGTCAGATCACTACTTATAGCCTGACCCTGTCAGACATTCTGATCAGTTAGCCCAAGTCATGTTAATATTACAAAAAGGCCTCATAAGTACTATATTTCCTTTACATGAAAGCATGAAGTCTGGAAGTATTGCACAGAACATGACTGTCTGTCTACATGTTAAGTAAATCATCATTAAATCATGGTCATAAACAGAAAATAATAACAGTAAAATATGTACATTAAGAGCCATGAAAATGATGTTTTAAGACAAATGGAATAAAAAAAATAATTGTGTAATTAAGGTGTGGGGTTTTGTCATTTTGTATGACTGCTACCCTAGACACTAAAGATAAATGTATGGTTTTTTGAACCATAGATTTTCTGGTCTCAGTTGTCGCACCTTATATCAATAACCTGCAATGTAATCTGGCTGCAGATGGCTGATTGTGACTTTTTCTCCCTGTGGAAGGGAAATCTTTAGTGCTGCTCAGCCTGAGAATATGTTCAGTACACAAAGCTCCTGACCCTGAGACAGACTTCTCTGCCTGAGATAAGGAAAAGAGGGGAATGGTTCTCTATACATGGTTACACAACTGTAAGCTTTGTGGGTAGATTTTTAGAGCCGTAGTGTGTTTCAAGGAGATGAAAGTAAATAGAGAACCAGAGTGAATACCCGTCTCTCTGACTTCACCCTTCTCACCCATACTGGAGAGAGAGGCTTTGATATGAGCCTCTGCAGCAGGGAGGATGCCAAGCAAGCTCACCACTCTGATGCCATCTTATACATTTCTAAGACTACTTTGTGGTCCAGAAAAGAGTCTATTACACTTCTGCTTCTCCGTGGCTCCTGTAACTCTTTGATGTATGGAGATGGACAAGCATACGTCGGTAATATTCACTGCAGTGCAGGACAGCCTGTAAAATAAACGCAACTTCACCGAATCCTTTCAGGGCCGAGCAAACACTTCAGTGATGCCATGACTGAAACTTTCTTCCTCAAGATGACAATGGCCCTTGTAAATACATCTGTGTGCTTCAGTAAGGTGTGCTTTTAAGTAGGAGAGAATACGGTACAACTAAGAGGCTTTTCTGTGTGTTTCTGTGTTTCTTAGTCCCTCCCCCTTCACTTGACATGATCCAGTTCTCAGCATTATTGGTCTAATTATTTGTACTTAATAACATTGTACACTGACAGAAAAGTTTACTTCTTACCTTTATTTCTGAGCTGTATGATGAAGAGAAATAGCTGGAATAAGCATGGACTGAAAAATGAAAGATTATAATTTATTTAGTTAGTTATTTAGTGTTGGATGTTTATGATTCTATATTTTCATTATTATCAGATCTAGAAGGGAAGCTGACAGGAAAAAAACTGTTTACTTTACTCCAGAGAGTCAGCTGGCATGAAAAATGCCTGAGCTTAGAAAAAGATTACAAAGTTTTTGTAGCATTATTCCTGTATTTCAGATCCATAAAATTCATCAGAACTCAAAAGTCAGGTGATCTGCAGAACACTCCCAGGCAGACAGAGTAGGGTTACGGATTCAATTAACGAAAGTATTAACAAATTACAATTATACCATGAAACATGAATGAAGAGCCTGCTCATTCTTATCTCAGTCTATTGCAGGCAAAGGCAAATTTTAAATCAGCAACATCCTCATGTTTTTAATAGAATTGTCCTTATCTAGATTAAACCTCTCCTTAAGATTAAGGAGATTTATTCAGACATGTAAAATATCTGTCTCTAGATTATGGTCATTAGGGAACTAATGGTTCAAAAAGTTTTCATCTGTACAAAAGGATAGAAATTACCAGACTGTCTGCTCAGTGGTCCATCCTATCTTAGGACATGATACAAAACTAAAAAAATTGGAATTTTCCTGTTGATTCCAAAAAAGCTCTTACCAGACCTTTTAGATAGCCTTATGTAGTTCTTAAAAATGGACACAAATAAACCATCAGAAAGACAATTTTAGACTTTTTCTTAGAGAAAAAGGCCAACTCAGCTGGCTGGGAGTACCCAGTCTTCTATATGGGGAAAAAAAAAAAAAAATCATTGACTGATACTTTAACATACCCAATCAGGAGGAAAAAAGATAAGGAAAAAAAAAAAACCAAACAAAACCCCCAGAAACATTCAGGTTGTGGGTTTGGGTTTTTTTTTTTTTGGTTTGTCGGGGTTTTGTTTGTTTGTTTGTTTGGGGTTTTTGTGGGTTTTTTTGTTTGCTTGTTTGTTTGTGGTTTTTTTTAAGGAAACACAGTTATTACATTTCTAAAAGAAAGTAAAAGTGAATTTAAAGATGAAATCTCTCATCTTTTTATCAAAATAAATTTGTCTGTTCTCTCCGTAAGTCTCCTTTAGCTGCTACAGAGGATTCTGGCTATCAGTCTAAAGGAAATCCTTGTCTGATATACAGCTGCATATCTAAGTTCTCTTCAAGACAGTAAGTAATCACTCTAGTATAATGCCCATTGGCATTTTTTGTTAGTATAAAAATTCTGAGGCGACGTTTTGTTCTGAGATGGGCTCAATCAATTTCAGGTCATCTCCTTGTTTATCTGCTAAGAGTAGAAATTGAAATACAGTTTTTAAACAAATATAAGGGTGTTGGGTTTGTGGGGAAGGGTTGTATATTTCTATTACTTCCTCCAATGTTATTACTGTGTCTTTTTTTATACGAGCTCCATAAGACATTACAGAAGGCTGAAAAACAAAACCTTAAAAAATTGTACTGGGCTTGATTCAGAGCTAGATAGAAAAAAAGTTTACAGAAGAAAAAAAGAATGCAGAAAGAAAGCAGAGCTTGGCTGATGCAATTGATTTCAACTGGACTTTCCTGATCTACATAACTAAATCTGTCCAGGATTTTTTAAATCATTTTTTAGAATGCAGGCTTTGATTTTTCTCCAGAGCCTCCTTTTGATATATTCATGGGATTCCTCAAACCTCTGGGGGCAAAATCTGAAATTAATTCCCTTATCTGAGAAAAAAAATAAAATACCACTGATATCATTGCCTAGAGAAATATTAGGAAAAACAAATAAATCACAATAGCAGAATCATTCCAAAGGGGAAAGAAACTCCAGAGACATAGTGTTTTCTTGCACATACAGTATATTAGAAATGCAAGTTACCTCAAGGCTTTCAATTGATTTGAGTTTTCTGTGGTTGGTTTAACTTGATATTTCAAGGTCCCTGTTTCTTTATAATGTTTTATATTATATCGCTCTTTGTTTCTTTATTATATTTTTATTTTGTAAAATTATGATGAGAAGCACCATTTTTAGCATCATACACAGGAATACATAATGGCACCTGTTTTTTCATATGAACTTGTTATTGCCTAGGTTAAAGTAATCTTTGATCACCCCTTTCTGTCCCACACCCCCTCCCCTCACCCTTTTGTCTCACACGCACATTTAACACTTTAAGACAAACACAACTTGAAACACTACCTACTGTGGTAAAATAAATTAAGATATTCAGAGTTCTTGTGAACAGTGTGTGATTTTAAGTCAGTTATTAGGAATGAAGTCTGTGACCAGCTTCCCATGAGTAACACACTGAGCAACCCAGGGAAAGGGAGGGAGGGCAATGCACTGAAAAAACATAAGGTTTGTCTTTGTAGGTCTCTGATTCTTGACTGCTGTACCGTGCCCTAGAATCAAGACACACTGTAGGCTCATCTTAACTACATTGGCTATAATGGTACTTTTCCAGTAACTGAGGTCTGTCTCTAAACAAAGGTGGTTATAGAATGAGATGCTGAAGTGACTTTGCTTCTATGACTTAAGAAAATATTATGGGGTGTGGCCAAAATGGAATTTTCCAGGGGTTTTTTTGTTTGTTTCTTTCTTTCTTTTCAGTTTTGGCAAGCTGTCACCAATAGCTGACCAGACAGCACCCTTTATAACTTTTCTGAAAAACAAGAAAAATAATTAACACATTTTAGTGCCATTCATTTAGCTGTCATATATGAAATATCTTTATTTTTTGGAAAGTCATTTGGTTAAATTGCCTCTAATACTTTGCAAAATCCCCTGTACCAGATGTGGAGACTGTATACAGAATTTGTGACAGAGATTACTTGATATATGAGGTCAAGACTGGTGATAAACTTTGCTGTATGGCATTTTTTAATGAACTTTTAAAAGGCTGAAAACTATCAAAGTGGCAAGTGGACTGCACAATTTGTTCTTTGAATGTGCCTTAGGTATAAACAGATTTTTGTCTCTTGGTTTGTTCCATTGATATTTAGCAGTGTATTCTATGTAAAGATGTGAGGCATTTGGCACTAGCTCAGCTGCGATATGCAGTTACTGCAGAGGGTCCACTACACAGTACAAGCAGAAGAGGATTTTTCTGCCAGAGGGATTTACAAAAAAATACGTGAAAGGTCACCGTGATACTTATTTCTCTCCATGAGCCATGACAATGAAAGCAGCAGAGGAGCACATCATATGAGGGAGGTGGTGCACACAGGAGTTCAAAGGCAGACACGTTAAAGCTCCGTGTCCAGGAGCAGGACAACCTCCCTGGGCAAGTGACAGCTAGAACAACTTTTCCATTAAATCTTACCTTCCTAGAGGGATATTTCTGGGGTCAGTTCAAAAGCAACTGTACAAGTACTCGTGTGGAAACCTCAGGTGAGTTCAGTGTCTCAGCCACTGCTGCTGGAGTCAGCTGTAGCATGGGTAGCCCCCAGGGTGCGAGCCACCTCCACTGCCCTTGCAGATGGGTTTCCCTGTGCTGAGCAGAGGGATGAGAACTGTCAGCTGTTTGTGTTCCTGCTGCCTGATGCAGCTATGACTATGTTGTTTGTGTTTAAAATAAGGCCTTCTGCCAGGTGGCCATCTCTTAGTGGAGTAAGCCCCATGGCTTTCATTATTGTGAAATGTCTCTGCTGGACTGAAGATGGTACTTACTTACTCTGATGGTTGCAGACGATGTTTTATTCCCTTGCCTTGGCAAGCCTATTCTGAACTGATTTTAAAAAGCAGTATTCATACTTCACTGGCCAATAAGTAAATAAATAAATAAATTTGTGACACAGAGTGGGTAAACACAGGTTAATACACAGATCACAACCTTCTTGTAAGGCCAGAAAAGACTCCTACTGGAAAACTGGAGATGTCAATCATGTCTGGATACTCGTTTTGTAAGTTTGACCCAATATTTGTCCAACAAAACCACTGAACTGTTGTGATTTAACCCCAGCCAGCAACCAAGCACCACACAGCTGTTCATTCACTCCCCCACAGCTGGATGGGGGAGAGAATCAGAAGGTTAAAAGTAAAAAAAAAATCATGGGGTGAAATAAAATGTTTAATATTAATAAATAAATAGTAATAATTGCAAGGGGAAAAAAAG
Organism: Falco cherrug; assembly: GCF_023634085.1. NCBI lineage: Eukaryota > Metazoa > Chordata > Aves > Falconiformes > Falconidae > Falco > Falco cherrug. Next base: position 65,080,702 of record NC_073699.1, read on the forward strand.
GGGGGGGAAACCCAGAAAGAACAATAAAACCCAAGAATGAGTGATGCAAATGAAAATAATTGCTCACCACCAACAAATGCCCAGACTAAGAAATAGTCCCACTGCCGAACTCCTCCACAGTTTTATTGCTGAGCATGTCATATAGCATGGGACATCCCTGGGTCAGTTGGGGCCAGCTGTCCCGGCTGTGCCCCCTCTCAGCTTCTTGTGCCCCCCCAGCCTGCTTGCTGGTGGGGTGGGGTGAAGAGCGGAACAGCCCTTGGCAGTAAGCACTGCTCAGCAATAACTAAACATCAGTGTGTTATTCAACACTGTTTTCAGCACAAACCCCAAACACAGCCCATAGAAAAAATGTAACTATATTCCCACCAAAACCAGTACAAGATGAAAAAAAAAGAACCCTGCAAGTCAGCAGCTGTGTTCATTGGTTGTATCAGAGCTGATCACTGTCAAACTGGTTGCCTCAATCATGCTTTGAGGTGAATCCCTCACCCTTCCTCAGGACACCAGTATGATTCCATTAGGAAAAAAACCCAAAAAAACCCACCACCTTTATAGAGTATTATAGGTTAAACTAGAAATAGTTTTCTACAGCACTGACATAAGAAAAGAGCATTGATAAATTTCCTCTAGATATCTCCCATAGCTTATTCTGCATAAATCAGTTTAGAAACTTGGTAATAGTTTCACCAGAGATACCTAATGCAGAGACAATGTCACAGGTAGGTGCATTTACATCCTGTATGACTTCACTTTCATTCTATTCATTTCTTCTGCACATATGTACCTCATTGAGTGTAATTCACATTGAGTTTTCACAGTGAAAAATCAGTAACAAAGCAAAATCACAGCTAAGTAGGTCTAGACATTTTTGTCACGCATTTCATTACATGACAATATGGTCTATTACGTGTCATAAGAGTGTGTGGGAGCTGCTTTGGTGGAAAAGGGCAGTTTGTAAGCAGAAATGTTTCATAACATTCTCCTTGATTTCCACCCAGTCAAATATGATTCTGTGAGAGTAAAACTGGCCAAAATATATCAGGATTTTTACCTGTAAAATACCCCAACTATAGAGTGAAAAGTTTTTCCAAGATCTGTTTTGAATATAAATATACAATAATACTGATTAAGTAGATAAAAGTAATAATGCTCTAATATTATTGGTCATATGCCATGTTTTGTTCTAGTTCCTTGTGTTCTTTCTTTTTTTGCTATATTTCCATTTTTTTCATATATTCTTTTCATTTGCTATATTTCTCTGAAGGTTTGTAGATTAAAGATGATTGCTTGTTAATTTTAGTTTCTTTCTAAACTTCCATCTTTTTCCTGTTACAGATTTCTATTTTATTCTAGCATTCTATTCGCTCTTGAGCTCACTTTTGTTTCCTTTTCCTTTTTCTATTATTATTATTTTAGCTATGCTATCCTCATTCTATTTCAAAATTATTTTTTTACTTAATGTAACTTATACACACACACCCCCCTCCCTTTTTTTTTTTTTTTTTCCTTCTGGATAAACACATTTCCTGTTATACTTTCTTTGGTCCATCAATTCAAAATAGACAATTTAATTTGAACACCAAAGGGCTGGAGGCATCAAAAAGGCCCTGTGTGCTATGTTGTCTATGCCAGGTTTTATTTTACAGAAACACAAGGTAGAGCATCAGTTGGCAGAGTGGATTAATATCTGCTACCATTGGATGGTTTCCCTTAACAAGCATTTCTTCCTACTACCTGTTTCTCTAGCTCAGTAGAAGCAACAAAGCTCATCTCCCTTATTTCTCTCCCTTTTTCTCAGTATGACATCTGTGTCTCATTGCAAGGAGCAGACAACCTACATTCTAGTTTCTTTGTGCAATTGCAAAACCAATTGTGCTCACAGTTCCTGAATGTTTGGAGTTGGCTCCTCCGTCCTGGTTTGCTCTTTTAGCGTGTTCAACAATTTATTTTCTCTATTTTTTGTTCAAGACTCCCTGTATTCCCTGCTCAACTCTGTAACTAACATTGTGCTACCTCTCTTTACCACCCTGTCTTGCTCCCCTCCATGGGAAAGTATGGTAGCATTAGAAGGAGGATGAGTTAGGAACCAACATCTCTTCCTAATTCACCCCTAAAAGGAGCAGAGTATTTACTCCACATACTCCTACTCTTGCTGAAGCTGAGCTGATAGACAACAAGAGGGATGAGCAGCTTCCATCTGAAACCAAGCTTTCCCTTTTACCTTCTCCTCACTCCTTTTCTAAAAATGATAAATAAATGAAGCCCTGTCACCCTGAAAAGTGTGTACAGTTTCAAGGCTCAACTTGTACATCAATTTCAAGACCACACACAGATAAGATGGATATGCAAAATTATACAAGGCTTTGAAAACATAAAGTCCTATGCAAGTGCTAAGTATGACTATGATGACTATTAATGACCCTAAGTACTGTGTGAGTTTTTTAGGGCAGAACTGAGACTAGTTTGACAAATCAAAGGCAAGTTAGCCTAGATTTGAGGCTCTGCTCTAAGTAAGTTAATTTCACACCTGCTCCCTTTGTCAGTCCATATGTTTGTCATCAATGGAAAATCCTTTCCACATGAGCATTTGCAGTGGGAATGATCATGACACATTTCATTATCTTCAGTAAATTGGATGGTTCAGTCCTTGAACTGCTGAATACCCCACACAGGTCTTTTCTGCGTTGCAGACTTCAGTCAGTTATAGTATAATTGAGCTGAACTCATCCTATAGGGCCTGTGCTTCCAACTCTGCTGCAGAGAGAAATCTTTTCAGCTGTATTTCAGAGCATGCAGGGATTATTTTTTTTTTCCCAAATCTGAAAAAGCCCAACCAAGGTACACATTTTGATACCATTTAAAGTTAGTGGAATAATAATTTGTAACAAGTAATCAGTAAGAGCCCTTATTTATTTGTGATTTCTGAAGTATTGGTTAGAATTTCTAAAGCTACACATTGTTTGGGTTTTGTGGGTTTTTGTGTTTGTTTGGTTGGTTTTTTTGGGGTTTTTTTTGTGGGTTTTTTTTTTTAATATTCAGAAGATTCTATTCACTGAAATGAGTCCATTTCTATTATACCTCAAAATAGTTATTGCCTCGTTTGTTGCTTTTCAGGAGTGGTAATTACACCTGACAACATTTTTACTCTGTTATGAAGCATTTGTCAAGTTAAAGTACATCAAGGGCTTCTGTGTAATCAAAGTAAACAGCCTTTTCCTGTGTTTCTTGATTCTTTTTCTCCAGCAAAGACCAGAATTCAGTATTTTTGGAGTGTTTTGAAAGTTAGAGTTCTACCTGGGGTTACTGCACACAACCACCTGAGAAGCAGTTGTTCACAGTTCCCACCCCCTTAGCAAAAATAATATATTGTATATTCTTGGCATGGTGAACATGGAATACATACTCTCATAAAGCATTGAAGATTATGTGTGGAATAATATATGAAATAACATTATAACAAAAGCTGTTTTGTGGTGTTAATTTTCCTCACAGAACTCATTCTTTCCTAAGTGGAGATCTAGGAAAATCACCTAGATACAAGATTTAAAGTCAAAGTTTACATCCATGTATTTCAGGACCACATGCAAACAGATTTGTCACTGCTGAGAAAGGTGAGTGAGCTGGCAGTCTCTGGAGTGTGACCACAATACATAAGGTATGTGTCATCTTGTGACACTTGCTGGATTGATTCCTTCAAGTGAGGTGGTTCGAGGAATTCTTACTTTACAGTTCTCAGTGGGGTTTATTGATGAAAGAGAGTTCAAGCTGCCAGGTGCCAAAGGCAGAAGTAGAACTTTAAGTTTCAAGTGAAGTTTTACACTGGAATAAATACACTCAGAAATTTGAAGGTGCTTCCAGGTGGTTAAGTCTTTGGATAATTGCACAGGTATCTAGTTTTTATAGAAAAATAGGGTAAAGACAGAGAGTATTCGCTCATTTTTCAGCAGAAGCTACCAGATAGCAATAATGAAATGACTTAAAAATAAACTGGAGGTGGGTGGAGAGGTGCGGGGGGATTGTTTAGGTTTTGATCTTTGGTTTCATTTTGTCTTTTCGTCTTAACAGTATATAATCGTTTCCAAATAAGAAGGGTCACTTGGAAACAGTTAATTATTTCCCACTTGTAAAAAGTAATTGGTTTATATTACAAACACACATCACCACCACCATCCCATACTGTGTCACACTCACACAGAAAAAATATTATTCTTATGTTGGTGGATTGTACAAATGCCTCACACCACTTTTTCAATCTGAGGACTATTAACCATAACTACTGAAGCATTATGATTCAGATCAGGTCTTGGTTGAGAAGGAGAGAGATAAGTGATTTTAGGTTTTAATGAGGAAGCCTTCAGCATTTGAAGGGCAACTTGTTTATTACAAGATCTGCAGTATGAGTAATGTGAATCAGTTTTCAGTAAGATGTGTTCTTTTCTCAAGCATCACTAAGTAAAACAGGGAGCAATGCCTCATGTGAAGCCACATTGTCTTGCAGAAAACCAGGGTCTCTCCACCAAATCTTGATGTATAAGTCAGGTGAAAGAGCAGTACTTCACTCATATCACAAAACCAACAAATTACCAGAGAAACTGAATTAAACCATGAAAAGACAGTTATTCTGGCTAGTTTGATATATGAGTGCAGGTAGTTCTGATTCCTTTAAAAATATCAGGTCTACTTATTAGCCCTTCCTCTGCTAGTGAGACCTACCAGAAAACTGTATCTTTAAATACAGACTTAAGGCAAAGAGAAGCAATGCATGATTTGTGATGATCTATGTGACTTACCTTACAAAGAAATAAATGTGTTCATAATATTATGTCTCCAGTGACATTTCCACTGAACAAAGTTCCTAACACCTTGCTGACTGTTTTTAGAGAATGTTAGGTAAAAAGTTATTAACATTTTAGTGAGTAGACATAGTATTTTCTTTATAGCTTTGAATTTGCTTCTTGAAAAAGGTTAAAAATATACCATCTCTAGGAAAGACATAAAGTATAATTAATATGGTCAAAAACCCTCCAGTGAAAATACAGCTTGGGAAGGGTAAAAGAGAATTATGTCATCAGAGCTGAAATTATGGTACAGGATGGGAGGAGGAGGGATGTAGTTCAATGTGTAAACTACTCCCATGTGAAAACCTTCCATCTATCTTGGTCTCCATTATATAAATGCAACAGAAGTGGTGCACTGGTGAAAAAGAAAGGAGGATTTACTTCTTTTTTTTTTTTTTTTTTAATGTACGTCCAGAGTTGCCATAGAATTAAATGCACTTAAGAACTCCTCAGGTTCACACACTTAATTCTTAACAGCTGTAATTTATTTGCAGCCTATAAGAATGGATTTCTATTACGAAAGCTAAAATGTTTATGGAAAGGTTAGGGTTTTAATTCCAGAAACCTCTTACAGGTTTATTTCCTAAATTTATGTCTGATTGTATTTAAAGTTTACTAGTTAACATTATAAAGTCATTGTTTAATAATTTTTAATTCATTTGTTAAGCTTTGTAATAAAATAAATTATGATGAATTGACTTGGCAATAATGAGCTTGTCATAAGTGCTTATAGAGGATTTACAGTGTAAAATCAGCATTGAGGGCTGGATGTTTATAAGTTCTCTTTTATTGATGACAGATGTAAGAGCGCATTAATCAGAGAGAAGAACAAGCTTCATATTATCTTTGAGATTATGGTTTGGTGGTTTAGGGTTTTTTTGCTTTGTTTTTTCTTTTTTCTTTTTTTTTTTTTTTTACATTCAGTTAGAAATGGTAATTGTGGATATTATAAAAAGAGAAAGCTTTTCCATAAATTGAACTTTTAAGGAAGCATTTTTGAAAGGGATGGGATAAGGAAGCATATTTGAAAGGAAATAATATTCCTTTTGGCTTGAGTATAAAACCAGAGTACACAGAAAAAACAGTGTAAAAAATATTTTTTTAACACCAAATACTCGTTACACTTCTCTAACACCACTTTTAAAGACTGAAGTGGCATCCAGACTTTGCCGTATTCTATTCATTAAAATAAGTTAATTCTGCAGTTAGCATTTTGAAAGAAATTTCACTACCAAGGTAGCTATACTATAAGTGGAACAACAAATGGAGACTATCTGTGCACAGGAAAGAATTTAGAGGGTCTTTTTATGCCAGAAACTCCTATCTATCTATCTATCTATCTATCTAATCTACCTACCTACCTACCTACCTACCTACCTACCTACCTAACCTACCTACCCACCTACCTACCTACCTACCTACCTACCTACCTACCTACCTACCTACCTAACCTACCTACCCACCTACCTACCTACCTTACCTACCTACCTACCTACCTACCTATCATGGTAAAGAAGTTTCCTGTAGATAATTATTTGACTGGTCTAAGGTAAGAATAATAAAGCAAGTAGTTTACCTGGTGTTCCCATTTTAAAATGAAAAAAAAAAAAAAAAAAAAAAAAGAACTGAAGTCTTTACTAAAACATTTTTATTGTCACATCTTTTTGATTGTGGTATTTTTTAACATGTTCATAGATTAAAGATGATAAGAAAACAAGACAAGTAAATCTGCTCTCTTTTGTTTCGAAAATAAGTTTAAATTGTCCAAAATATTTACTCTTCAAACTATAAAATTCTGCATGCTTTTTAAGATTGTAAGTCATGACCTTTATCTATACAGAACATAATTTTTTGGTAACTTTCTTTCTAAATCTGAAATAAAATATTGTAGAGAAATAGTATCATTAATTTCACTGAGAATCCTCTGAGTAATCTGCTGTAGTGGAAAAAAATATCTGTAGAATTAAGTTCAGAAAAGATAGACAGATAAACATGAGATAGCTGTGAAAGACCAGAGGGAGATTTTTAGCACTGTATGTCCTTTTTAGTTTACGTTAGGATATTCTTAACTTGTAGGTACAAGAGATTGGAAGAAGATATACATGTGAGAAAGTAAGAAGATATGAAGATATGATCTCACATCTTCATTTGGCTTGCAACTAACAATACTGCTCTTATGCATACCTCCTGAAAACTGAATGAAAGAGTAAATGCCTGGAGAAGAAAAGAAATTGCAATTAGATTTTGTAACTATCTGAAAGGTGTTCAGAAAGATTTCAAGCAAAGCATAACCTCTGTACTCTTCGGTTTTTAAAAAAACCACAACTTTCACCTAGGCAAATACTGTTATCAGTAATATAATACCAGTTTATAGCATGGTATTATGATAGCAAATAAGATTTTCCTCTTTTCATAGGGTTTCTATGAATACTGAAAAAATATTTTGTATTCTGCTTCTGGAGTTTTTCTTTGGGTTTTTCTTTGTTGTTTGTTTGGTTTTGTTTTTTATTTTGTTGTGTTTTGAATTATTATTATTATCATAGATGTGGCCATGGCCACCTTTTATAAATTTGCCCTTCTCCAGAAACAGTATGGTCTGCAGTAACACATCTAATTAAAAAATCCAGAGTGATCAATGCCTGTTGTCATATTCGCATGTGATGGAATTAAAAGTTCAGTTCACATTTATTCATTTCTTTCAGTGGATATTTGCCTTTTTTTCAATCATTTGCTTCATATGGCAACAATGAACAAGACAATCATGTTCCTCAGCATATCACTTGTCATGCAACCAGCATACTAAGAGGGCATTTCTTGAATGGGCTTAATAAATTCCCTGGCATCATAGGGGATATTCACTTCACTGGAGAGGAAGCAGCGAAGTAAAATTTGTTTCCTCTTTTGAAGAAATCGTTCTACTGCTAGTCTTCATGTAGTTCTGTCCACATTACAACATGATGCAGTAATTTCTTTTATTATCATCATCATCATCAAGTTGGGCTTTAGTTATTTTCTAACTTCTAGTTATTCTAAAAAATATATCAAATACCTTATTTTTAACAAGTTATCTATTTTGTTCAATCTGTCTTTATACATAGGAACCCTTAGAATAAAATTGTGATTTTTTTCTTCTTCAAATAAATATTCTTATTTTATTTTTTTTAATGAAAATGACACATGTTCAGAGGTTCTCTGTCAACTTCCCCTGTGAGTTAGACATGTTTTTTAAAAGCTCCAACCTTTTTCTTAGGATTTTGGGGGCTTTTTTTCTATGTGTTTTACTTTTCTTCTGGTGGCGCTTCATTCTTTCATACCCCAGGACCAAAGAACACACAGGAGGCATGCTGCTTTAGACCAAAATACCAATTTCGTCTTCTGTGAACTGTTCAACCTATTCATCCAAATCCAGGTTCTAGCTGATATCATAAAAAAACCAAGATTGCAATAGGTATACTCTTCTATATATCTGTGACATCCAACTCTGCATGCTACTGCGTTATTTACTATTAATTACATTATTTTTAATAACTCTTTGTATTGTTGTGCTTTGGAGAAAACTGATGTATGTAAAACTTGGCTGTTATTTTATGTAAATAATTCTTCATTTGAAAATAACATCAATATAATGATCCAGTTTTATATAATGTTACAAACAAGTAGTACAACTCACTTTTTTTTTTGGAAAATCAAAGATGACCTACTGTAAAGAGAAAATGAGGAAAACAATCTTCATAGAGATTTTAAATATTTATTTTACTCTGATGCACAGGTTTTGTAAGTATTTTTTTCAGTTATTGCCAATTTTACTAAAAAACATAAGAAAAAATACTAACAAACTGTCATAATTTTACTTATTTAAAATTCTTTAAACATGTTAATTATTTTAGTATCTTATATAAAAAAATCAATAACTTTATATGAATTTGTTTTTAAGCTTGTTTTGTTTGTTTTGAACTATAGACCGTTGGTATTTAGTTTGTTTTTGGATGTGAGACAGCAATGTGTACCAGCAGCTCAGAAAGCCCACTGTATCCTGGGATGCCTCAAAAGAAACATGGCCAGTAGGTGAAAGGAGGTGGTTCTCCCCCTCTACTCTGCTCTGGTGATACCCCACCTGGGGTACTTCATACAGCTCTGGGGTCTCCAGTATAAGAAAACCATGCACCAGTTGGGGCAGGTGCACAGGAGGGCCACAAAAATGGTCAGAGGGCTGCAACACTTCTCCTGTGAAGAAAGGCTGATAGACTTGGGGTTGTTTAGCCCAAAGGAGAGAAGGCTTAAGGGATACCCAGTTGTGTCCATTCATAATATAAAGGGGGCTTATAAGAAAGGTAGCAAAATAGTTTCTACCAGGGTTTGTAGTGACAGAACTAGGAATAGAAATTTTAAACTGAAAGAAGGAAGGTTTGGATTGGACATAAGACAAAATTTTATGAGTGTGGTGAGACATTGGAGCAGGTTGTCTAGAGAAGTTGTGGATGCCCCATGATTGGAAGTGGTCAAGGGCAGGCTGGATGAGGTTTTGAGCAACTAGATCGAGTGGAAGATGTCTCAGCTGATGGCAGGGGGGTTGGAGTAGATGACCCAAACCATTCTATGATTATGTAAACATTGAACGTGCAAATGGACTGGGGGGAGCAGAGAGGAGAAAGGCAATGGAAGTTATAAGCTAAGAGCTAAGATAAAGTCTTACATGTTATCACTGAAAACATCATACCTCTAATGGAAAACTATATAAAATGTTTTCTTTTTTCAGACAGAATTTGAGGACAATTAAAGATACTTATATTGTACTTAATAGACACTGTCTATGCAGATTCTTGCATTTGCCAAATTTTGAGCTTGTTAGCAGAATGGGTTTGTATGTGGTTAGGTGGTAAGGTTTTAGTAGGGGGACAGATATTTCCCTGCAGCCTGCGGAGAGGACCACACCAGGGCAGGTATTCATTTCCTAAAGGAAGCTGCAGCTTATGGAGAGTCCATTCTGGAGCAGGTTCTCTTCACAGGAACTGTGGATGGTGGAGAACACAGGCTGAAGCACAGTTATCCTCAAGGACTGCAGTTCATAGAGAGGAGACATGCTGAATCAGGGGAAAAGTGTGAGGAGAAAAGAATGGGTGGGACAAAGTGTTTTGGACTAAACAAAGCCTCTCATTCCCCACCCCACCCCCATGCACTGCTTGGGGATGTGGACAGGGGTATTAGGAATGAAGGAATGAAGTTGAGCCTTGGAGAAAAGGGGAGGTAGAGAAAAGATATTTTAGTTTTTATATTGTTTCTCACCATCCTGCTCTATTTTAATAGGTAAAAAAATAAATTAGTTATCCCCAAGTTGCAGCTGTTTTGCCCACCATGATAACTGCTAAGTGATCTCCCTGCCTTTTCTTCAGTCCACAAGCTTTTTAGTCTTATTTTCTCCCACTGTCATGTGGGACAGTAAGTGAGCAGCTAGGTGGGCATCTGGCAGCCAGCAAAGGTCAACCCACTACAGAAATCCACATTAAGTACATAGAGTCGTGCTTAGGGAAGTAATTTCTTTACCTGTTTCTATGTCAAAGGTAAAGTAAGACTTTGAAAAGGATGGACTTTTGATGACTATTCAATTAACTGGTATTTTTTTTATAATGCCCTAGATGAAGAATAATAAACTATTGTTTATGTGCATACATGCATATATGGGAGTGTGTACATTCATTTTGTTTCATATTTGCCAAGTAGGAAGCAGGAAAAAGAATTATCTGATATAAAACAATAAGCTATAAAATTCAGCATGATAGTAAGAAATGGTAGACATATGTCTCATGAAAGTTAAGCTGAAATAAGCAGAAGGAAATAAGGGAAGGAAAGGAGTTATACAGACTCTGCTGGACATATTGAACAAACGAAGAATTTAGGGATGTGTTAGGTAAAATGTGAATACCTTGTCAAAAGGCCTAATGAAGCTAAAAGATGTATTGATGAGAAATGAAGTGCTGGATAAAATCTGAAGGATATTTTCCCAGGCACAAATAATGACAAAGTGAGTGATATAACTTTAAACACACCATATAGCATCCTAGTTGCCAATTTGCAATTACGTCAGAGAAATAGAAAGAGCAGTAAATTACAAGACACTAGGAAAGCTCATCAAGGCATTCTACTCCGATTCTATTGCTCAGAATAAAATGTAGAGAAAGCATGGCTATAAGAAATTAATCTTACATAAGATTAACATCTGAAAATTTCACAAGCATGATAGCTTCTACAAGAGCCAGAAATTAGTCTTCCGCCTATCAGTAAAACTGTTATTTTATTTTTTTATTTCATGTTATTTTATTTATTTTTCAGAAAAAAAAACCTTATATTTATTTTATTTATTTCTTTACTCATCATTAAAACTGATACTTTTTTTTCCCCTGAAGATTTGCTTCAGTTGAGGCCTACCTCAGGGAACCTGGGGTTGACTCAGTAAGGGCAACACAAATGAGAAGGAAGAAAAGTACTTATTTAAATACTGAAGAATTTATTTAGTTTAATATGCAGAAATTGATAAAGAGGAATAAATTTCTAAGTTTACAACCCAAAGTTAACACTAAGCTTGCAGTCCTGCTATTTCATAAGCATCAACAATTTTCATTAATGTCCATTATTAAACTTACATTTGCTTTTTTTTTTTTTTTTTTTTTTTAAGATTTTAATCCTTGTTTTTATAAAGAAAGTTTAGAGTCTAATTCCAAGAAATCCCAGAGAAATAATTTTTTTGCCTTTTTGAGTCTATTTAAATTTTCTAGAAGCAACTACTTCACAGGTACATCGTTCTCTAATAATGCTGATTTGTCAGGGATGTTACTGACAAAAGGTGGAACATGACTGAATACAGGATTCTTTAAGAAGCGTTTCTTTGTATCAGGACACAGTGTTTTGTATGGGTAACCAAGCTGTTCTGAAATAAGTAATCCAAACTTGTTTAATGTGCTTTTAGTAACCAAAATAATTGTTAAAAAATTAATTATTGGAAAGCAGGGTTACAATTTTTCCAATCATACAATACCATTCTGACAAGCTTCCTGCAAGATTAAGCATTGTCTACTGAATAGATATAAATAGCATTATGTCACTACTTTGGCATTTTCTGTTTGTCTGTTGTTAACGACAGCAGGAACCCTGTTAAAATGGATAATCAAAATGAAGCTTTATTTATTAGATAAATATTTAATTTTAAATTCAGCAAACTTTATTGTTTACATTTCAGTAAGTTCTAGAGGCTGCTTCTCAGATTTCATGTCTGTAATGCTTGGCATTATGCTGCAAGATATTGAGCAACAGTCCTGAATCTAAAGAGCTTCTCCTCAGTGGAAAGGAAGTACAGCAGGAAGGGAAGATAACTTTTCTTTCTTAGGTAGTATGTCAAGTCAGAAAGAATAACCTAATGTGTTTGTTATCACAAAAATTACCTTTAATAAAACCAGGATGACACTGCAAGTCTCTTGAGGCTCAGTTGTAACATTTTGGTTATAGTATCTCCATACATATTTAATTCTGAAAGACAGATGAAAGGAACAGATGAAAGAAATTCTGAAAGACAGATGAAAGGAACAGATGAAAGATGTAAGTTTATATATATAATTCTAAAATGTATCCATACGTTTGTAAGGGAAATGTGTTAATTTGCTCAGGGGATAGACAATTAATATACTGGTTTTAAGAGTTTAACTGGATAACGTTCTAGATTATGATGGGATATATATGGAATATATGACATTTATTTGACAAAGTGGAGCACAAAAGCATCTTCACCTGCAGGCTGTCCAACCTGTTCAGCCAAGCGTTAACCCAGGAAGATCAGGGTTGGGACGTTACAACCACAGTTAACTGAGGAAATTGTTGGAAAGAAGTGGAAAGCAAAGGGTCCAGAGTGATGGGAATGAGAGAGGCTTTGGAAAGTATATAAAAAAGTGAAAGAACACCTGCCCTAAATGTTGGTACACAAATGCATGCATTCTAGAAAACAAGCAGGAGCTACTACTGTGTGGTCCAAAAACTTAACCGGTGTTAGAACAACTGAGGTGTTGACCCAGCTTGCACAATTAGAGTACTGCAAAGCTATGTAATCTCTTCAGGAACAATGGGCAGTGAAAAGGCATGAAGGAGGATGTTATCCTTTATGAGAAGGAGCAGTTTGGGTGTATGGGGCTGTTGTATGTGATGCACATAATCTGGGTGACAGCTTGTAGGTCAGGGTCAGCAGAGAGGCCAGTAAAGGTGACATTGTGGTGGGAGTTTGTTACCTCTCTTCAACCTCTGGGAAAATCATGGAGTGACTCCTATAGCACATTTCTGGCCAACTGAATGAGTGAGTAACTGGAAACAGTTTGCAGAGTACTGACTGAACAAAGATAAATCACAGAGATTCACCTTATTTCCTTCTTTGTTGAAATGCTGGGATTTAGGGATAGGGTATGAGTGGAGAGCAGTTGATGCAATTTACCTTGTCTTCAGAAAGGTTTTTGACACTCACTAACAATATTCTTATTTCTTATTTTTACTGAGTTAGGACATTATGGTCTGGATAGGTAGACGACTGGGTGGGTAAAAGAACAGCTTAGATGGTAAGATTCAGAAGGCAGTGATTATTAAGTCAACAAGTTGGATGCCACAGGGGTCTGTCCTGGGAACTGTTAAGTTTAAAGGCCTTCTCAATGATCTGGAGGAGGTAATGGAGCTCACTCTCATCCACACTGCTGTTGACACCAAGCGGGGGAACTAGTCAATATGCTCAAGTTCATCCAGAATGAACTAGACAGATTGGAGGAATGGACCAACAGGGATCTTGTGAAACTGAACAAGAATAAGTGCTAAGTCCTGCCCCTGAGAGGGAGAAGCCATTGCAACAACACAGAGTTGGAAGAACAGACCTGCAGGAAAGTTCCTGGGGGCCCTGGTGGGCAGCAGGCTTAACCTGAGCCAGATGCATACCGTCACAAGGGTGGCCAACAGCATCTGTTGCTGCGTGAATAAGCACGGCCAGAAGATCACACGGAAGGGGCTATTCCCCTCTAGAGAACTCATTAGACCACATCTTGAGTATTGCATCCAGTCTTGAGCCTCCTGCCCTCTTCCCTTCTCCCCCAGCATGTGAAAGATATTAACAAAGTGAAGCAATTTCAGCACTCAGAGCTAGAGCACTTGCCCTGAGAGAAGAGGCTGAAGGACCAGAACTGGCTCAGTCTGGGGAAGAGCTAACTTTGGGGGCACCTAACTGCACCTCCTCAGGGCATTAGATTGGTGGGAAGACAAAGCCAGGCTCTTTGCAACCATTCATGGCAGAGTAACAAGAGGCAATGGACACACATTGAAATAAGAAAGGTGTTTCCCGTGGAGACAGTCACGTAGTAAAGGGAGCTTCCCAGGGAAGCTGTGTCCTCTCTGTCCTTTGAGGTTTTCAGAACCTGACTGGATAAAGCTCTGAGCAACCTGGCCTGACCTCACAGGTGGCTGTTCTCTGAGCAAGCAGCTGGGCTAGCTGTCCCTTCGACATGAATTACACTCTGCTCCTATGACTATGATAAAAGGTAAGGACAGACTCATTGCAGATCGGTGCATTAGGTCATATACCATTTGACACAGATAAAGTTCCAAACACTCCACTTCTGGAACATTTTACCATATTATAAGGTTCTGGCCTTTAAAGAAAGTATCTATTTTTCAAGCAGTATTCTCCTGAAACGATTTGAAAAGTGCATTTCAGCTCTCTTTTTGTGCACTAAGCATGAAAGATAGCTTTTATTTAATTTTAGCACTCTGAGCTCCATGCAGTTCTTATCACAGCCTTAAAAAAAAATAATGGAAGAAAGCTTAATCTAAATCTAATTTATTGTTTATGGAATTCTGTTAGCAGTTGTTAGTCTACCTTCACTGAGCCTAAAAGGGAATAGTCAATGCATTTAAAATTAAACAGGGGAAAAAGGCAGGGGGTGCAGGGAAGAGAAGAAAAAAGAAAATAAATTAAACTTGTCTTGTCATAGTCTTCTACAGTAATTTGACTTAGTGAAAAGCAGATTTGCAGTTTTTCAATCAAACAGAAAACTGTTCTGAAAGTAGATCTACAAAATTAAGCATCGTCTATTTAATTCATATATTTAATAAATTGCAGCATTTCTTTTAGCACTTTCCAATTGCCTCTGCCACTACACAGGAATCCTATTCAAATGGATTACCAAAGACAACACTGAGGTCATGGAAACAATTTCTGCACGCTCCTCTTAAACATGCCATTGATTTCCACATTGCAGCTAAATTTCTCATTTATATTTTTAATTCATTGTGGTGTAAAAAAAAAACCCAAAAAAACCCAAAAACCAAACAAAAAAAACCCTAAAGAACAAGGGATGTAGATACTTTAGTAAATCAACGCAGAAGCTTTTATTCCTTGCAGCACTCTCTGGATTGTAGATTTATTCCTTTGGGACTAGATTGTCTCAAATACCTTTCGTTCTTATGGCAATAAATCTGACCCTCAAAATAAAATCATATAGCATTGCCCTAGTTTTAAAACTATTCAGTCCTTTAAAAATTGCATTTTGTTTTTATTTGGATTAATACTAAATTAATGTCACATTATTTCCTTTCTAAGCAATTCTTTGGTTTGGTGTTTGGTGCTTTTTTTTTTTTTTTTTTTTTTTTTTTTTGTGTGTGTGTGTGGGTTGTTCCTTTTCAGGCTCAGATGAGTATTAACTTATGACTCAAATACAACAAAGTAGAGAATATTTAAAGTTACATCACATTTCTGACAAAATACTCCTTTTAACAAGGATTTAGAAAAAAATAAAACCATGTGTTTGCATTTCTTAGGCAATAAATAGTCGTTAGTATTTTGTGTACCACATGCCAGCTGATAAAATGAAATGACTCTGTGCCTATAAAATTGAAATGGATCCCTGCCTCTCTTTATAGAAATTCTGCCCCTGCTGAGGACATTGTAACTTTTAAGTAAAGACTATTTAGAACTGAGTATCCGGTTTTTCACTAAAACTTCCTACAGCATTGTTCTATTTCTATTTCCACACTGCGCATGGATTGATTCTTCCCTGTTTAATGTTGTAATTCTTTTCATATTTTGTGCATATTTTTTTTGTCTCAGCCTAGCGCAGGGCTGAAATGACAATACACATTCTGAAGTGAGACTGAAGAAAACAGACTTTAACTACAGCTACATATAACTCTATCTACCTATATCTCTATTTAGGTGCATTCTTTAATCCATACTACTGCTATATGGCAATGCCTTATATGCTGTCAAAGGATAATGCTATTTCTTGATCCTGAGATCATTCCAAGTAAAAAAGGATATCTAGAAATGGCCATGCAGATCTCATAAGTTTATTTTCTCAGGAATTATAGTATGCTTCTCATTATTTATTTCTGCAAGATGGTTTTTTTTTTACCATGATTTCATATCTACCCTTCACGATAAAGGTCTTTCTGGACATAAAACCTCACATAACCAGTCACCATGAACTCACTATATGGTAGAGGATGCATGGTACAGACAGATCTGCTTACATTGCATCATCTGGCTTGAGTATCAGTGAACATGATCTTTCAAGCTGGTCAGTTTATTTTTATACCTTTTCAAAAGAAATCAAGTGGCATATTTTGACGTCTATCAACAGAAAACTATCTACTGGAGCTACAATTATACAATCTGCTCCTAGTACACCATGCATCATAATGTATCATGACTGAATATTAACACATCCAACCTTTCCTGGCACATTTACAGCTGTTTGTTGTTCTAACTGACCCCTCCCAGGTCTATTATTATTGTGTTTTTCCAGAGCTGCAGCCTTGAGTAAGGACTGGCTTTGCCGACTTGTAGAGGGAACAGTTTGTTACATTGAAAATGAGAGAGGGGATCTATGGTCTCACTCTCCAGATCTACCACATACATTATCCAGAAAAGGACAATATGGAAGATACACAACCACAAAACTTCACAAGTACAGTCTGGGATTTTTAAGATCCAAGCTGACCATGTGCACTAAGATCTTGCAGAATACAAATGTGTTCAAACTTACTCTCTTTTCCAGCAACACCCTTTATCATGTCACTTCTGTCAGAATGGGGGAGAATTCTGTAATAGTAATATCTATTCTCATATTTCCCACAAGATATCTCACTTTATCCTATCTGTAATGTCTTTAAATAGTCATATGGCACTTCTGACTGTCTAATAATACTTCTGTGTCCATTTTGCTGCAAAATTAAAGATTTTCTGAAATGATAATGGATCTGAGTAGAGCTGGATACATGATTGTCATTCAGTTTATCAATATAAACAAAAACATAATGCAATAGTTATATATGTTGGTATCAAACATTTACAAATATTGATAAAAAAAACACTGGAAGCAGATAGATGGTATATTAATAGCAGATTGCTAAATAGTGGCTCTAATGAATATTCATTTTCAGTCATAGGGTGTTTTTTTTTTCTTCTTCAGATTATTACTGAAAACTAAGAATATATTTAAATTAAATCTTTGACTTTTAAACCTTATATTTTACTTTTTTTTTTTTTTTCCTGACAAACTTTGTATGTCTTTCCAACTTGCTCATACTGATTATCACAGCCTGGGTTGAAGCTGTTCGACTGTTGCTAGCAGTTTTACAGACTATAAGATACTTCTAATTTGTCCTAACAGCTTGTATTATTGGAAGGTAGGAAATCTAAGTCACACCAAAGAAATTCATTTTTAGGGAATGATCTTCTAGGACTTGATAGACCCTTCACATATTTTTGGGTAAAATCAGCTACCTTTGTAATCTGCATACATACTGTTATAACAGGTATTCTTAAACTTAGTGAATTACCTAGTGAAATACCTAGGTTAAAAGCTGTGTAGTTATAAACTAGATCTCAACCAGCCTTTACAGAAAATTCTCTATACATGCAGACCCCAAGAAGGTATATCCCAGACCTCATCTCATTGCTTAGTTGTTGCAGTATACTGAGACAAGACATAGGACTAGAAATAAGTCATCATAACCCATGACTGTGAAAAAGATTATCAAAATCCAACCTGTGTGTGATTCTGCCTTTTAGATATAATATTAATAGAGTTACTGGCATGTTTAATGTGTTCATTTGTTCGATGATCTTTGCAAACAGGGAACAGCACAGCGTTTAAAACTGTTCATAAGCAGAATGGCAGGGTTTTTATTTATTTTCCTAATCAATAGAAATTAACAGTATGTTTATAACAACATTGTTTTTTCAACAAGAATTTGAAGTGGAACTTAATATATTATATGTATTACATTATGAATCAGAGCTTAAAAATTTATATATAATATTATATATATTATATATATTCAGAACCAAATGAAATAATGTGAAGCTAATTATTCTGTGACTTGTTTCTAAAAGTTTATAGGATTGCAGTATGTGAGATGCTGAACTCTTCTCCAATGACATAGCTAAATTCTGCAATAGAAAAACAGTGATTTAATGATCTCTGATTACAGAAAGCAGGGCTTGTGTCTCTAAGTGTAAGTGCTCAAAGGTAGTAGTAGTGCTGTGTCCCTGTATCCTGTCTGCCTTTCCTAATTGCTGACCAAATACGAGCCGTTGTTTTCGCTCATAATGGCAGAGCCTCCTGGGCAGGCCTTGTGAGGATTCCCAAACCAGAAGGTTGAACCATCATGTTGTTTTGTCCTGCTACAGCTTACACAGGCTGTTGCTGGGTTTTGTCACTGCTCTGACTGGCTGAGCTTGTTGGAATCGATGAGTCAGAAGGTCAGACTCACACATTGCCTTGAGAGGGCACAATTCCTTGTAGCTTCTGATGATTTTCACTGCTCGTACTTGAAGTCTTTATCTACAGAAATAGTTTGTCAGATTGTGAAGGTCATCCTGTCAGAAAGTGCTTACAATTTCAGAATTTCTGTGTTTCATTGCAAGGCTTTTCTCTTGTGCCTAGATGGACTTGCACATCAGTTCAATCACTGAGCTTTGGAAAATGCTTTCCTCAGTGTCTCCTAAAAGCATCTGTGATCACAAGAAAAAGGTTGTTGTAAGAAATTATTACCTTTGCTCTAGTACTCATTCCTTGTTAATACCTTGTGAGAATGGATTAATTTTGTGCTATCTTCCGTCCTCATCAGAGTTTGCCCATTGGGAAAGAGAACTGAGAAATAAGTACATTTTAGCCTTTAAGTTACACAAAAAAGGTTGCAGTCAAGTGGTTTCATAACATATGTCAAGCAGTTAGAGATCAATGTATGCCAAGGTTCTTAGAAATCATGGACCTAGTGTTTAAATCACTATGGGTCCTATTTTCAGACGCTGACCTTTCCCAGCAAGAAAACATAACTTAGTACATCTGAGACATGCAAATGACCACATAGAAAAATTTAAGACAATAGGAAAATATTAAAAGAAAGAGTGGGTGTTTGAGAGCAGTACGGACTCTAAAATAAATATGTAACTGTAAAAATATTTCTTTATGGTATCTATCTGACATTTATAGCTGCATAAATTGCTTTACAAGTATGACAGCATAACAGGACTCCATTTTTTAATTAGAGATGCCAAGAACTAGTAGCATACAGTACTAAAACCGTAAAATAATAATAATAAAAAAAGCAGATGCTAATTATACTCCATTACAGCCATTATAACTGTTCATTTCATTTGGTTTGCAAGTTAGAAAACATTAAGAAATAATATATTTTGAAAATAAAACTATTTTTTTCTCACCTGAGCAAGGCTTTTAAGATAGGATTCTCTCATAGACATAGTTCTTTATGCCCATTCAGCATACTTATTTGTAACTGATTGAATTGTGAGTTGGAAAAAAAGTATGCAACAGATACTGTAAATAGAAAAAGGGAATTTAACTGAAGTGTTTAATATTTAACGAAAGCCTCCTACATTATATATTCAGGCTTTCTATTTCCAGTGAAAGAAAAAGATTGAATAAATATCGGATAAGTATTTTATGTCAGAAGAAAGTGTCATGTTAACAGCAATGACAATGGACTTTTAATGGAGTTTCAAGAAGAGCCAGAATGGGGGAAATACTGGAGGCTGGGAAACTGGTCATGGTTTAACCCCAGCTGGCAACTAAGCACCACACTGCTGCTTGCTCACACCCCCGCATTGGGATAGGGGAAAGAATTGGAAGAGTGAAAGTGAGAAAATTTGCTGGTTGAGATACAGACAGTTTAAGAGGTAAAGCAAAAGCCACACATGCAAGCAAAGCAAAACAAGGAATTCATTCACTGCTTCCCATCAGCAGGCAGGTGTTCAGCCATCACCAGGAAAGCAGGACGCCATCACATGTAACAGTTACTCAGGAAGACAAACACCGTTAACTCCAAACATCCCCCTTTCCTTCTTCTTTCCCCAGCTTTATATGCTGACATGATACCATGTGGTATGGGATATCCCTTTGGTCAGTTGGGGCCAGCTGTCCCAGCTGTGTGCCCTCACAGCTTCTTGTGCCCCCCCAGCCTGCTCGCTGGTGGGGTGGGGTGTGAAGCAAAAAATCTGTGCAAGCACTGCTCAGCAATAAGAAACCATACCTTTATCATCAAGACTGTTTTCAGCACAAATCCAAAACACAGTCTCATGCTAGCTACTATGATGAAAATTAACTCTATCCTAGTGAAAACCAGCACAGAAGTGAAAACTAGAGAGAAAACAAGAGAGAACTCTGGGCTTGGAGGAAGAGCAGAAGAGAGTGTGAGGGTGAATGACATGAGAAAAGCTACATGTCAGAATGGCTGACGAAAATGAAAGGAAAAAAAATCAGGGAAGCAGTAAGGAAAAACAGATGTTTTACTGATTTCAGGAGTCGGCTCAGAGTATAGTTGCTGACTTTAATAAGGCAGACTTAAACAAGCTTTTTAAAGATTTAAAGGAATGTTAGAAATAAACACACACGGTCTAACTGCCTCTTCCCCTTTCCCAACTGTATGCATTAACAGTGAGATGGCACAGTTGTGGGCTGGAAGAGCCTTGAGTGCACAGAGTATGTTAACTCTCTTGCTTTGACATAGAGATGGTATTCCACATGAGGTCCGGCCACCAAACCAATTTAAAAGATTTTCTGAAACTTCTGAGCTCAGTAATTCTGCAACAAAGTGTAATGGTTCAAATGTTTACTCAGAAGTCAACGTTTTGGATTTTTTTGATCTTTATTGAATTTTAACATAGAGATATACATAAAATGTAAAATTTAATGAATATTTGTATGTTTAAATATGTAAACAACAATTATGAAACTGTGCAGCTGATGTTATTCTGAACATGCTATTATAAAATAAAACTCACATTCTGAAATAAGTTGTTTACACTTACACAACATTATGTTTAGCCTGCCGAAGAGAACAGAAAGTGAAAAGCTAGCCCAGAAAATGCTCTCTCTCTTTTTTAACTCAGGACCTCTAGACTGAAATCTCCCACTGAAACCAATCAGTCAGAACTGTTCTCATATGAGAACTAAATGAATACTGAATATGGGCCTCAATTTTAGGTGCAATATACCTTTGGAAAAGATACAGCTCTGCTCGCAACCAGCTGTTGTCAGCATAAAACACAGGCACTGAAATGAAAACCACTGACCAAACTGATTTGCCTATCATTTTGTGCACAAAAATTAGCATAAGGAAGTGATGGAAATCCTTTATACCAGCTGTGCTACCAGACTGCATCAAGGTTGTTTCCTACTGTAATACAAATGACAAATTAATGTAACCCTCAGAGAGACATACTGAAATATACCTAAAATACAGGCACCACTTTCTCTGATCTCCCAAGGTGAAACCCTGAATTGATCAAAAAAAAGAGAGGGAAAGCAAGAGGTCTTTGCCTTCTTATGCTATCTTAACTCACCTCTACTGAAGGTGGGAGCTCACTTGTCATGTGAGAATGAGCTGGTTACCTCGTAAATACCATCTTATGCTTCTTCTGGCACACTGTAGTTTCATGAAACAAGGTTGTATCTAAGTGGTAAGGCTGAGCTCTATACTACTTTTCTGCCGGGGTTCCAAAGTGATTGCAGCTTGTTCCTGGGATTTATCATTATGAATTTTCTATACACCTTCTGAGAGGTGTAATTTCCCATCTGAGTATGTCTAGCATGTGTGTCCTAATTGAAGAACTTCCTTGATGGACAAAGCAAAAATTCACATCTTAATAATCATGTAAAGCTCAACTTCACAGTAAACAGTTACTCAAGTGTTACCTGTGCAGGCTTTGTCTGGACACCAAATAGGTTGTTGTTGGCTGCTTGGTTGGTTGGTAAGACTGTTGTTTTTGAGACAGGTCCACTGTCTCTTCATTGACCTACACACAGATTTGGGTACTATATATAGTAATAACCATTCCCAGTGGGACTATGCAGATGCAGAGGTTTATCAGTATGTAAATTTTACAGGATCTGGCTTGTTCTTAACGGTTCATTTAGGTTGTCCTATTTTCCATGCAATATCAGGATTTCAAAGACCAGACTTCTGTTGTTGAAACCTATGCCAGAAATTATGACCACAGAAGCAGGAATACATAGAAGAAGATGGCAGCTCTAATACTGCTTATTTCAGGAATTTAGAAAGCTTGGTACTAGTATGCATAGTATGAACAACTCACCTTAGTGCAAAGTTAATTTTTTATATCTTGTGCTTAGAAAATGTCATATGGCCTTTGACCCTAACAAGATATAGTGTGAAAGGATATACAAACAAACAAAAAAAAAGTATGAGTGTTGTAATCATATACGATTTGTCTTATTTATATTCTGTATTTAATTAATCTGCTTCCCTACAATCCATCCTTGTCTTCCCAGCGCATATTGAAGAGACTGGCATGTGTTGTATATAACAGATGGACATGCCGTGGCGTACACAGATTCTCAGCACAGTTCTGGCACACATTTTCTGCTGAATTTGCTAGGTAGCAAGGATTCCAGCAGCAGCTGTTTCACAGAAAATGTTGCTCACTGTCACTGTATTAAAAATAATTAGGCCAGGATGAATCAATGCAACCAAATAAATGAAACAACCTTGGATCAAGCTGGATGAATATCTTTGATATGTACTTCCATAATTTGTTTGGTTTTTGTTTTAACTGGAATATATGTTATTAAAAGGAGGAAATTAAATTCTCATCCTGAATTCTCTGCTGAAGGCACTTATCCAACAACTTAGTCTCTTTGGAGAGCGCTGTTGAAGCCCTGGTAGGTTTTGCCCATGTTGGGAGGGCAGTCTCAAGCAAACAGTATCAGCAAACTCCACTGACAGATGCAAGGAACTTTTCTCATTGCTGTATCTTGTCTGTTCTGAGGACGACTTGGTTTGTGTTTTTTTGTTTTTTTCTTCAGTGTAAGCTAGCCCTAAGTGATGCAGCTTGGTAGACCTTATATTCCTTTCTTGGATGTAGTAGAGGTACTGATGTTAAATCTCAGACTATCTTTTCTTAGCACTGTTAATATTATCACAAAGATAATATTAAAGTTTGCTCATATATATATACATACCTAAAAATAGGTAGATAGATACTAAATGGACCTTTGATTTATCCCATCATTTTTGCTGTCCAACTAACTGGCCAGTGTGGCACAGAATAAAAAGGCTTCGTTCTTACAGGGTGCTAAAAATATTTTGTTACCCCTAATGTTATTTGATGAGTGGAAAGAATGAAATATGGAGAGAACAGGAAGGAATTACATCGCTTCCCATCATGTCTTTCCTCTTTACATGCTGTAATACCCATTTAGTTTTCTGTTGACAGATTGTAATGTTTGTTGGTGATAGACAATGATGACACCTGATGTTAAGATTTCATCATTAAATGCAATATACCCTTGTGTGTTTAAACTTGCAATTCATTCCCATTGTAATACTTCACTTGCAGCCTGTCAGGTTTTGATCCTCAGTTTGAGACTACTGTATTGATAATTGTCCAGATGATTGGCAGTCATGTAAGGTCTTCCTGACAGGAACTGATAATAAGAAATGATGTTCATGGCTCTTCCTTTAAATCCTGACCTTTTTTTCTGATTTATTAAAAATGTACTAAATGATATTTCTTTGGTGCTTGCTGATTAATATCTCCTCATTAACTACATACCTTTCAGCTTTAATTTCATACTGAATACCAATAGCTCCAAAGAAAACAAAGAAATTGGCAATGCAATTACATTGAATTTAGGGCTAAACGTAGGCATTCCAGCATTTCTACATTAAATTTATTGCTGTTAGTAACTGTCATTTCTGTAGTTGCTCAGAGGTCTTTGTCTTCTCTAGTTAATACCATTGCAGGTTTATTACCTGGAGAACTACTGATTGCCTTACATGGGAAGGAGTATTTAGTGCAACTGATATACTCTTCTGCTCTTCCATGACAGGATTATGCTTGTAGTTCTTAATGGAAATTGACCTATTGACCTCATCCTTATTTATACACAGCATGTACTGTTTGTTACCTATCTAAAGATCTGCTAGGAAGTCTTGTTCCTTATAACATAAAATAGCAAACAAAAACTCCCACTGCATAGATATCTTTGTGGAGCCTGCTTGTACTTTAATTCTGTGTATACAGGTATCTCAGGATTTAACCTGATTTTTTTGATATTTTTTTTTTTATGTTGAGGATGCTTCACATCACATATACTTTCTCTGATGGAATACATAAATTCAATATGTTTCTTTTTTACAGAAGAAAATGGCTAAGAACCAGATTATTGATTTGAATTAGAACACTGATTATAAAAATATAATTTCTGAGCTGTACAAACTGCCTCATGTATTTTAGTTCTATACTTCACTTGTGAACACAAATTGGTTTCTTTTTAGATGACTCTCCACTTAAATGATTTGCCAATATTTTGCCTTCTTGTTCACCCTTACCTTGTGTGAAATTATAAAGCTGTCATAGTATTAGCTATTTTTTCCCCCTAATATTAAGGTCTGTTCATTTGTCACTGATTACTGAGCTACCTGTACGTAAAGTTACACAAAAGAATTTGCATTGACTTGCCCTAGCATAATGAGTTTCTTCTCACCTAAACTAACATGATCACTGAAAACACATTTAACACAAAGTCCAAATGGTGAAAGAGGCTAGATTTACTAAAGCAATATTTTGATCCTCCAGACTAAACGACTATAGATTTGGAAGAGGCAAGAGGAAGAAACTGCACACAAGCTGAGAAATGGAGGAAATAAAAATTAATTACCACATGTTGAAAGCAAACTGACTCCTGTAATTAATAGGACATCTTACCATTTTTCAGATCACTTTGCTTTGTACTGTATTTATATAGCAAAGCTTTGACTATTTTTATTCTTCTTTCTTTTTGACAGAATAAAGAACAGCACTACAGGTGAGGTAAATCACACTTTGTCAGTTTGCTCCTTACAAATCTCCTCCTGGGTCTGTGTTGCAGGGCAACATTTCAGGCATTATTGCAATAGTATTAGTAATCACAATTGTCAGAGCCTTGTAGTAACTATGTTACCTGGAGTACAGCTAAACTACTGATGCAGTTACCTTCCCCAAGAATGTATTCAGTTTAAAGAAGGCTTTGTGAAGAAGATATATGCCTTATGACAAAGTACACCATCTTTTCCTAGGAGTTCTGTAAGCATAACTAAGCGCAGAAGCGTTAAAGACAAAGAAAAATACAGCTCAGCTAGGTGGCTCCAAGTGTAATAACAGCTACACCTCTCAATAAATAAATTACCCACATGACATGGCAGACTATGGAAAATGAATAGGAGAAAATATATGTCAGTAAATCAACAGAAGTTCAAACAGCATTATGCTGCATGGGTAGTGGAAAGGAAATTCAGAGCAGTAGCTGACACACTATTCTTTACTCACCCTCATTGCCAGCTGGTACCAAAATGATCCTTACTTGATTTTACATTTTTCAGCAGGAAAGCTGTTCATCTTGTGGCAGGAGAATAACTTAGTAAAAAGGTAAATAGTATTAGGACAGAAGGGTGAAACAGTTTAATTCCTAGCTTTGCAAGAGACTTCCCACATTGTGACCTTGGACAAATGCCTTAACTGTTACATGTCTCAATGTGTCCATCAAAATTCGTATCCATGATCTACAGATGACTATGATAAATTAATATTGTCAAGACTGCCAATGTCATCCATAGTAGAGTTCACTTTCAATAAGAACATGTTTACAGCTTTTCTAAGCTTTTCTTCCTCTTTTTTTTTTTTTTTATTTCTATTTCCAATTAAAAGGTTTCATTTTTTTCATTTGTGATTAAAAAATTTCTCACGTTTTGATCATCCTTGGGGAATGTCTATTGAACTACAGTTTTAATTTGTAAAAGTTTTGGCAGTTTTATCTCATAATGACCTGAGTAATACTTGATTGATTAGTCTTTTAGGAAGTAATATACACTTGTTCTGGTTTTAGACCATTTACGATCATTATCTTGTCTATAACTTTGAAAAGAATAGTAAAAATTTCATCTTTCTTGCCTGTGGTAAAAATCTATGTTTCCAAAAAGATATATTTGTAACCTGCAAGAATATTGCAGCCCTTTTCCTTTTGAAACTAAAATGTTTGTTGGAACTTTTCAACCAAATGCACAGGTAATGTGTCTATACCTCATTTTATGTAATTCAAAGGAATAACACTGATTGTAATATAATTATAGAAATACTGAATTGCTGAAAATATAGAAGAAAATCCCTTGATGTATTTCAAAATAGCTATGTAAAATAGTCAAGCAAAATAAAACATTTTCAGTAGGAAATACTTTACGAACACCTGATAGTCACTGACTAATTAAGATGAAAATAAAACAAAGAAAAAAATCCATATTTTCAAGAATTAGTCTTTTGAATCATCTCTGCAGAAATGATTTAAAAGTATCAGTGAATGATCCCAGCAAACCAAGGAAATTTTTCTCCAATGTTTGCTAATGCCTACTGCTTAATAAAAAACACCTGGGAAATTGTGACTTGATAATCCTATCACATCTGTAAGGACAAAAAAGGAGAATGCAGTGGTATCATCTAGTCAGAAACCAGCTGTGCCTGTTGAGGGTACATATTAAAGCTACCACTGGTTTGAAATTTGACCTCTAGGTAAGACTCTTATCATATTTGATTCAATGATCTTTCTGAGAAAACACTACAGATACTCCAACTTTGCAAAAATGGCATCATCAAAATTTTCCTCTAAGTGGCCTCAGTGTGTCAGTTGTATCCTGGAGGGAATACAGTGGCTCCCTATCAAACATAAAATTGATTTTCAAATTACTTTGATGGCTTATAAGGTAGTGCAGTTGAAGAAGTGTGTATTTATCAGAACTGCTTTCTCTGCATGAGCCCAGTCTCTCTTTGAGATCATAAAAAGCAAGTAAATTTGCAATTCTGGAATGTACAGTAGAGTAAAAACTCAGGAATACATATTTAGCTGTTTTACAGCTCAAATATGTAATTGATTCTCTGACCAGGGTCTGTAATGTGACCTGATCCATTCACGTTTATGTAGCATTTCAGACGCCTCTACATGATGAGCAGTATTTTTTTGTATCTGTTACTGTGTAATGATCTAGACCAAGACACAGGAACTGCCCTTGCAAAACACTTTTAAGGGAAGGAAATTGGTTTGAAGGATGACTCATAGTTGAAAAGGAAAGGACAGGCTTCTGTATGTGCTGGAACTTCTACATTGAAAGCTGACATACAGATGTACAGAGGACTTTGTATCATGTCAGTAAGAATGCTATGACCAGTGTACGTGCCGTACAGTTATTTATATACATTCAACACTTTGTATTTGCAGGTGTGGAGCCCAGAAAGAAAGGCGGCCTTGTTCTAAATCATCTCCTTTTGGTATCTTTTGATTCAAAGGATAATGGCAAAGTCAATACATTTAACTCTTAGGCACATTTGAGTTAGGGATTAGGCAAATAAAAAGCCTTTCCTACTTGAAAAAATACCCAAATAAAAATATTCTTTATTATTTAATTGTAATATTGCAGTAGTAGCTGAACACTCATTTGCCTTGACTGTGGTGCTAGAAGCTGCTTGGTTGTGTAATAACTGATAAAAACTAATTTTCTGGGTTTCTGAAAGAATTTCTAAAATCAAGGCATTTTCCAAGTGTATTTCTCCCTTTCAATGGGAAAAGGATGTAAGCTGGGGATCTGCCAAACCTTCTGTCAAACCAGCCATTTGCTCTCAGTTTTAGGTATGACAGGACCCCAAATTCTTTCAACAGTAGTAATCAAACTCTGTGGCCAGTATTATTTTTCATTCATCTCTATCTATTACTGGTCACTTGTATTTGGTATATTTTGTCTATAAAATGTATGCCCGTAAATTGAATAAGTTTAGGAAATGATAACGAGACACTAAGTTCCCCTACTTTCCAACAGGTGTTTGTGAAATTAAGAGTGAGCTTAGATATGGAGAGCTGTTGATTTCTGTTGCCTAAAGGGGTATAGAGTTACACAGATATGAAAAAGAAAACTAGAAGCAAAGTTATATTCAGTTTGGATATGTGCTTGAAATTTTTTCCTACATTGGGATGCACCTTTAGTCTACTTTCATCTTCATGGTGCTGTTGTTCAAGTGACCCCCAGAATGTACAAAATGAAATTTATTTATTCTGTCATTTTTATAACTCATCTTTGTGTGTCTGTGATAAACCACAATTTTTCAAAATTCAAAATCTTTAAAATGTTTTCCTATAGCTACACTAACACTTTATTTATCTTTTTTTAAATAAATTTCACCATATGTAAATAACCAGACCCATGTTTTCTAAGGTAGTTTAGAAACTTCTTTCTATACATAATATACATGTATTTTATAATATGGAAAGCAAAATTCATGGAAGCAAAGAGCATTGTCAGTAAAAGTTACCTGTGTGTAGGTGAGAGTTAAATAGTGAGAATTGCATAAAATATTAAAGGTTTTCACATGCTAGGAAAAAAAATCAAGGAATTATAAAATTTAATCTAATCTAATCTAATCTATTTTTTTTACTAGGTTACAATCTGGAATGTACTCGGTTTTTTGCTTTCCCAAGATATTCAAAAGGTTTTAAGGAATATAATTTGCCTGCTTTTTTCTTACTGACTTTTGTTTCATGAAAATAAATTGTAAACTCTAATTATGTATTTTTATAATATTTAACACAATATATTGTTGGTCTCAGATGAAGGAGTTCAATAATTATAGCAATAAATATTTTTCAACCTTTCCAAATAAAGATCTTGTTGGCAATGTAAAAATACTTTTTAACTGTATTCTTTATTTTTAATAACACATACAAATGTTAATGCTGACATTTTCAATATGACTATCAATCTCCTTCATTAAAATTATCTGAAATGCTTTGAACTTTATAATGAGTCAGGGTGGCTGAAATTTCAATGAAATTAAACTATGTTTTCTTAACAAGCTTCTTTGAGTTAAGTTTAAAAAAATATAAAGTATTTTCTTTCTGCTAAAGAACATAAAAATCAATTAAAATGTCAGAAAAGCATTTCAGTTAGATAAAACCAGAAATAAGCATTTTTGATAACAAGTAAAAATATGTCAAAAGTTTAAAGCTTTGTTTTCTTCTCTTAACTGAATTTGTTTACATGTGAAATATTTTAAAATTGTAATTTATGTTCTTTGATTATAACAGATATTTTGTCTTTTCCTTTAAAAAGACAAGGATTTGTCTTGCAATAAGATTTTCTATCTATGGCATACTAGCAGTTTTACTTGACATGTAAAGAATTCTCCATTTCTATACATGTATTTCACCCTGACTATGGCAGATGTAGCTCCTGCAGTTGTAATTAGAATCTATGTATTTGTTCAAGACAATTTCAGTTAGTTCTATCTGACACATATGTGATGTTATCACATAAGCAGATTAAACGTTAAGTCAAACAATTTACTATGTAATGGTGTGCACATTGACCTGGTGGGCACACAGGTCAAGTATATGGTGAATAAAGGGTAAAAATAGTCATGTTCACTTATGGTGCTACAAATCAATTAGTAAACATTATGAACAGGCAGTACAGTACTTCAGTTAGTTGTTTGATTTGGCCAATCATGTAATTGTAACCTTGAAAAGTGCTTCTGTATCCTTTTAAAGGAGGTCTTAACGGTGAATATTCATTTATTACATTTTTGAAAACTATTTAAAAAAAAAAAAAAAAAAGCTGCTCAATTAACATTCCTGTTAGGAACAGCAGTTGCAGAAAGCAAATCAGTGTGACTAAATATGCACATCTTTTGTAACACACTAGAAAACAACAACAAAGTGTTCTGGAGATGTTATTTCTGTACCTATGTAATTAGTTCCACTTAAAATAATTATGCTGAAGCATTTTTATTTTATAAAAGCATAAAAAGCTCTCAGCTGAGATTAGTCTCCTCTTTTGATAGAGAACATGCAAACATATAGACAGAGGAAATTATTCATACTCCATGGACATGAAACCAACCTCATAGATAGACAAATGCATGAACTAACGAAAGGACTTGCCTAATTTCATAGAAGATAT
Organism: Falco cherrug; assembly: GCF_023634085.1. Taxonomy (NCBI): domain Eukaryota; kingdom Metazoa; phylum Chordata; class Aves; order Falconiformes; family Falconidae; genus Falco; species Falco cherrug. The sequence goes on from NC_073699.1 coordinate 65,111,076, forward strand.
GTCTTCAAGTAATATCTGTAGCAATTTTCCAAGCTCCAGCATGAAGTTTCATGCCATACTCAGACTCCGGGCAATTAAAAGTAACTTATCCTGGTTTCTGTATGGAACAAAAGTGAACTGGTGCCACCCAGAAGAGATTACCAGGACTTTGATTAGGTTGTTAACAACTATCTTCTGTGTGCTAGAAAAGCAGTGAATCAATGACTCAGCCAGGAATAGGATCCAGATTTATAGACTCACTGTCCGTACCTTCTAAGCTATGGTGTGATATCCATGCAAGAAAGTGCAAAGTAATACTTTAATATTGTTTAATAATAAATTAGAAAGGAGTCTGTGGGCTCAGAAGTTCAGTTTTGAAACTTACTGAGGTATCTGATAAGATCCTTTTCACCCTTAACTAGCTCTGATTTCTGTGGAAATTGAAGATACTGAATATTTTCCAAGATTGAAACTAGACAGATAGATCTATAGGCTATAACTTCATATGACATAAATCAGCGTCATTCCAGTAAACTGTCCTGATATATACCTCCTGAACTACAGATTCATAAAAGTTCCTAAAAAGTTAGCATGTATTTCTTAAAATTAATGAAAATCTGTCAGTTTTGAATACATAAAAATTATTCTGATAAAGTGTATTTTGGGGAAGAGAGTTTAGTATGGTCACCTAAATTCTTTATTAATAGTGCCAAAATAAAGCTCTCAAAGCTGAAAATCTCATATTAAATATTTAAAATGTGTTTAAAACTCTCAGAATATATTTAATTAATTAAACCTAAATTACTTAGAAAAGCCCTAAAAAGATAGCTATGAATGCGAGGAAGTATGTCACTTCAGCATCTGTTCTCTCAGCATTGACGCTCCTGTAAAAAAATATATATATATTGTATGCCTGCATTTTTTACCCTTGGACATCCGTGACTCATTACTTCTTCTCCTTTCTTTGTCTACAATAGGACCTTCACCAATAAGACCAAACAATATCTTAACAAGATTTACTTTTCTCCTCAAAATATATTTCACAGGCTGTTCTCTCACAAATATCAAACACAATTGTACTGCTCGAGAGGAGACATTTTTCTTCAACTGCTAAACTTTAGTGAAGAATTAAGTTATTCTATTTTATCATATCTGCCATCATATCTGTTTTCAGTAATACTGTAACACACACAGATACAGATAGATAGATAGATAGATAGATAGATAGATAGATAGATAGATAGATAGATAGATAGATATTTGACTAGAATTTGGTGAATGTGTTGAAGATGGGCCTCAGTCAGTGTAACATACATTTCTACAGAAGGCCTGAAGGAAACAGGCTGCAAAAACTCTGACTTCCAAATCATCTGTAATTCATTCTAGAGATGTATATCTACATTTTTAGTGATTGTTTTGTTTGTTTGTTTGTTTTTACTTTAAAAAAAACCTCTTTAACTCATACTACAGAAATGGGTAATGAATAGTATGTTGTGGAAAGGACACAAATGGATTTCCTGAAGAAACACTAGGTAACTGGTAAACACAGTAAATTAAGAGCAATCAGTGCTTAGCTGAGGAGTTGCTCATTATGAGAAAGATTAACCCTCTGTCCCTTGGCTTGATTTCAGAATTGCACCATAGAAATTTATTGGAAAATCTGTGTACATGGCCAAAGAGGGTCCTACACTTCAAAAGTCTTTTCCCCAGACTATGATGAAGAGGAAACACAGTCAGTGAAATCTAGAGAGCTCTGGATGATAAGGAAAACAACCCTGCAGCCCAGGCAAAGGTGGAAGAACCACAATGCCCTCATTGAACAGCAGTTCCTCAGCCCTGTTGCCCATTCCAAAGCACTCAGAGGGCTGGTCCAACACAGACTGCTTTACTGAACTTCTCAGTACCACAGCCCAATGAAAGGAGAAGAGGATGGAGGAGGGGAGCTGAGTCTTGGCTTAGCTGTTCTAACTACTCTTGAGTGTTGAAAGATGATTATTTTTTCCTTAATGATTTAAAAAAATTATCTCAAAAACTTCCTTGACAAGTTAATTTTCTCAAAGCTACAACTGAAAGCGCTTTTGAAAGGAACACAAAAAGCCAAGAAATATAACTTTGTGCAATACATTTTGGTTAAAAAAAGCAAATTTTGCTTTATTTGTATTGCTTTGTTTTTTTTCTTTTTTGACCTGATGAATCCAGCTCTATGTGCGACACAATCCCACTTGACCCATTTTCTCACAGATCTGTTTTTGACAAGTGTCAAAACAGTTCTGTCCTTCTTTTCTGAATGACACAAAACAGCACAAGCTATAGGATTCAAGTTAAACAGTTAAATATAAAATAAGTCAACATAAAGATTGCCAGAAAGATACTATGCATCTAGCACTGCAATTACAAACAAGTCTGTTTTCATAAGCATGTTTCCCTAGCTTCAGAAGGGTTAAAATACTGGCATGCATTCATAAACTAAATATAGGAAGTTATTTCAAAGGAGTTGGAATGAATAAACATTTATAAATACCCAGATGATTAATAAACTCAATTTATTATTATTGTTATTATTATTATCGTTATTATTGTTGTTGTTGCTGTTGTTATCATCATCATCATCATTGTTATTATCTCTCTGAGACAATATTTTCCAGCCTGGAGCCCACAGTGATAAAAGACATAGCAAGAAGAATTGCCAGCTTCCAATTTGCATTGCTCTACTTTTTCAGCACCTCTTGATCATGACATGTTTAAAGGCTCAAACCCAGCCCCTCAGTGTGTGATGGGGTCGAGAAGGTGATACAAGAGTCAAGGAGTCAGGATGGGTCAATCAGGAACACGTTGAGAAGACTAATTTTACTGCACACCACATTCCATAAACAGCTCCAACCTCTGAAGCATTCCAGACCTAGGTGTGTGGGTTGTTTAAACGCTCCAGAATCCCTCTTGCTGAAGGATTGTACATTTGGTTCTGTACCTGTTAATCTGAACTAGAGTAGTCTTACAAAATCATCCCACCATCTGCATATGTAATGTATACTTCTCGAGTATTCCCATTATAATTGCATATTCTGCAGAAAAAAATAAACAAAGTAGCAATATAATTTTAATAATCTTACATATAACTATTTTAGATTGCAGGAAAATACTATGCTGATACTCAGAAAATGTTTCAAAAATAGTGCTGTATGTTTGTCTTCAAAGAGATTATTTTCTGGGCTCTTACTGTTTTACAATGGTGTGTTTTTTTTAAATATTCCAATCAATTTCTGTTTTACAAAATAGAGGAAAATTAATTGCACTGTAATTTAAACAAAAATGTCTCTAGGTGCTGTTTCTGTGCCCCTTCTCCTGAGAGAAGTCTTTAAAGTCCCCCATAAAATGCTCATTTGCTACAACTGTCTATAATTAAAATATAAAAATAGCTAAAAATACCCTATTACCACAAAAACAAGGAAGCACTGAATTTCAGACACTGAACAACATGGATGAGTAGACAAAAATATGGTATAAGTTTTTAATCTATTCTCAGTAAATCTCAAATATTTAATATTTTTTTGAAAAAATGTTCAATAACAGTTATTCAAGTTCTTTCTGCTCCTATAAAAATAAAGCCAAATAATATCACAAACTGTGTCGCTGGTGTCAGCAATTATTATACTAAAAAATCAAGACATTATAATAATATATTATAAAATACAATAAAATATGTATAAATTTTATATGATATAGAAAGAATAGATATTTTATATAGCTTATGAACCCCCAGAAATATAATGTAGCTGCACGTTCTCGGTTTAGTGAATTTTTTTTCCTTACACCCCTGAAAACCCCATTAGATATATTTACATAAGCAGGAAGAATACAGACGATTTTTTATGATAAAGGGTTTATTCCTTAGCAAATACTCTATCTTTGTGTATGTGAAATATCCCTGACAATATATGATTGTTATCTTTTCGAGCCTTAGCTGGATATTATCTGCTCATTAATTCAGATTAACGAAAGGGAGTTCATGGCATTATGTTTGAGGGTGACATATCTGGGACATTTTGGAAAACCATAGCATTACCAATAGTGTAGACATATGTTAAGTGCTTATAAGGTTGAACTTCCCATTTCAGGGACAGCATAGGTCATAAATCTGCCCAGAAAAGAAGTGAAAGTAAGATTTTTCTCTGGATATGTACACTTATTTTTATTGTCTTTCTCCCAGCACAGAATATGGAAGTATTTGATAACAACAGACAAAAGATGCAACTCTAGTTTCAAGTAATCTGGTAACAAAACTTCTCTTGACTTTATTTGGGTTGGTTTCTGCGATAAATATGATAAATTAATGTAATGTGTAATATAATTTCTTGCAAAGATTATACTGTGGCTGCATCAAGTACATTACAATATATGCACAATACCCTTTCTCTTTCTTGGTCTTAGTCTAGGTTTTAGATGCATTCTGAAATCTTAAAATGTAGTTGTTATTTTCCTCACCATGGCAGCAATATTATTTGAGGTTTTACATGCCTAAAAAGAAATGCCTGTATTGGTTTGTCCAGTGTGCTTTCTTAATATACTTAACAATGTATGAGATCTTGTTTGTGCTATCATTCTAGGTGGGGGTTTTTTAAATGTAAGCTTATAGTTTAGATAGGCTGGAATGGGATCTCTAATTTTAACATGTTGCTGAAGAACCTCAGATCCTGAAGCAAGTGTGGATTTCATAAAGCCATGCAAATTCACACCAGCTAAGACAATAGCCCGTTGGCACTAAACCCCTGCTTTCCTCATGTTTCCATATCCTGCTGAGTGAAGAAGGTTAACTTGTCATTGTCTGGATCATTAACTTTTCAGAGAGAGATTTTTGAATGCTCTCATACATAAATTTACATGGCAAGATGTGCTTCTTAACTCCGCAACTAGACATTTCAGAATCTCCCAAGGATAGCATTCAGAAATCATCATTTTGATTAGTAGATATTTTTTCTAAATGGCACTGGAATACCATTACTGAGGTACAAGGATGATGGATGCACAAGGTAAATAGAGAAGGAAAAGTTCTCTGTTTTCTTCGTGAAAAGGTTAACATTCCCTGAAGACAAATTTGTTTAACATATGTGGAGCGACAATTTGATAAGATGGCTGCAAGTAACTTCCTCTTATTTTTTTTAGTCACTTTTGAAAGACAAGTGTAATGAAGAGAATAAAGTCCTACCACGTTAGCTTTGTATTCAAATGTTACTGAAACTCTATGCAGCTGCATGCTGTCATAAATTTTCCACAGGTATCTGGCATTTCACCTACTTTATCCTACTGTTGTCGGCTGCCTTGTAAACAGTAACAGCGCTATGCCTCTGCATCTACACACACTAGCTTTTTGAAAACAATTAAAATTGGCATGTAGAAGCATTCTGAGATGAAATCTTGTAATTGACAGACTGAGACACTAGCCAAAGGGGTATACATTTGGGTAATCCCTGGGCTGAAACACTGCTGGTCTGTCAGCCTCTGAAATTATTGGCAATCTCATAGTCCCTGTCTTGCAGCTGAGAGGAAGCGGTGCCAACCTGTGGCAGGCTTCAATAGCTTTAGAAAAGCCATCAGTTTAATTGTCATCTTTAACACTGAAAAGTGCTTAGATGCCATTGTGGTAAGTGCGATAGAAACTGTCTAAATAGAAAAGAGCCAGCAGAGTCTTGGAAAAGGCTTTCTGCATTTACTATCCCCCACCGCTCTGAACTGTCTGCAAACAGAAAGTTTAAAACAACAGATAAGTAACTCATCTCATCAAATCCAAAGCATTATGAGGATGACTTCAATGAATTGGTCTGATTCCTTGTGCTACACCGCACCGTGTCATGGGGAGGAGGCCAAGAGATGGCGGAAGTTGCCTGGGTCACACAGCTGCAGCACAGGACTGTATCCCTCTCCCTGACATTGGGAAAACCACAAAGCAAAAGGGACAGATAAACACTTATTAGAGTGTTTTGTGCTATTGGTATCTTTCTGTATTCTGCGGAGGACAAACCCCCTCATATTCTCAATGTTTTAGGTACTTCAGTACAAAGTCTTCCAAACTAGCACAGAAGTATTAATGATATTCAAGTCATGCTGCACACTGTGAGGCTGATAAGCTTTTTTAGTGTAATGGGTTTTAACAACAAACAGTAAAACCAACCAACCAGACATCTATGTGGCTTTTTCATCATACCAAGATGGTTGCTTGTTGATAGATCACCCATCACTCAAAAGTCTGTAAGTCCTAAGGCATGATATATTAGAAAAAGTCTGGATAATTATGAGCCCATTTCATTGTTCAGTGCCATAGTACTAAATAAAATAAATACAAGAGAGAACTGTGTGAAAGGTTTTCTGTAGCAAAGTATCTCAAATAAATTGTCTTTGTATATTAGCTATTTATTTAAAACAGCCAAACTGGAAACACAGGGAAAAGGACTAATTCTAAGTTATTGATAAAGTAATTGCTTTCCTGCTTTTTCCAAATGTTATGACACACACACTCTTGTGCTCACACAGAGGAATACTTATTATCTGTCAAACAGAATTATGCATAAGAATTATAAGCATAACACTTGTCTGTCTTGTTTGCCCTAGTGCTTTATGTGCAGAGAGGCAAACTCAGGTTGCATGGGATGTCATTTTAGGGAAAATATTGTTACTTTTTGGTTGATTTATAGTGTGGGGATTTTTTCAAGCTAAGACATGAGTTTCATTTACTCTGTATAACAGAATGGTCAGCACAAGTATGCTAAATGCAATTGAATGAAGATTTTTTTAAAAAGTCTTTTTAAAGCAACACCTAGAGATCACTGAAAATAAAATTTCAGGGGAATTTCATATGCATTCTCCTTAGTACACATTGTAACTAAGGATTTTAGGCCAATATCAATAAAGATAATTAGGTGCCTGCTAAGATACTGTTGGTCCGTATATATCCAGTCCCCAATTCAGTGTTGCACATCTGTGCACACCTAACCTTGAAAAACATTTGAGTCTCCTGCATGACATTGCCTGAGGTACCTGCCACTCTGCTTCCAGGCAAGCTTGGCATTTGTATCTTAGGCTCAGGAGGGGGTTTGTTCCTACAGCTGGGTCCACTCACATCTGCTGAGTCTGGCTCTACCCAAATTGCAGCAGGAGCTAACACTTCCTTTCACAGACACCTGCTCAAAGAGCTGTGGTTGAATGGAAGAGGACAGTGTTTAAAGTCTGTTCAGTCCAGCTGGGGAGAGAGCTGTGCTGAATTTGCTGCTCAGGGAGTTCAAATAGCCTCTAGAAAAGTGTCACAAATACCAAGGTGAAGGCACCTAATCGGCTGGAAAAAGTCTTTAGATTAAAATTGAGTGTTTCCATGAAATGATGTTAGAGATTCTTCGGAGCAGAATGAGAAAAAGGCAAGGGTGATCCACCCACCTTGAGTTGAGACGCCTCTGCCTGAGGAGCTATGGAGGCTGTGTTTGTGTGGACCCTGCTCTGCCGTGCCTCATGCCAGCACCCTGCTTCCTACATCCCTGTGTGAGAGCCTGCCAGCATGGTTCAGGTGATGGCACAGCTTGACTTGAGACAGGGCTGGCAAGTACTTTCTTCTCATAAAGTCAGGGAAGTCCAACCAGAATTTTAGAAAAATAACAAAGAAAAGCACATTTTCTTAGTGGCTTCCTCTACAGATGTCTGTCTTCATTAAAATACCTAATAATTTACCTAAAAAATCACATTATTAAATTAATTAAAAAAAAAAAAAAGTGGTTTCTGCTCTGCTATGAGAAGGTTTAATAACGCGCACTTGAAGCACAGGTGTGACTTCAGCACAGGGCATACACTATGAACTGTTACTAAGATTGCAGATAGCAGCAGGGTCTTTTTACTTCTGGTTGGTAAGAAGAGTGAAGATTTTCCTTTGAATGCATAATGTTCTGCCATCTATCTACATAATAAATCAAGATGAATTAATGTATTATTAAAACATCCTATTTGTAAAATAATTCAGAAGCATCTGTTTACGTGTTCTCATTTAGTAAATATGATGCACTTTGGTTACCTGTAGAGAAATGGCACATGTGAAACAGCACCCAGTGGTGTTTCCATATTTTACTAATATACATAAAAGGATATAATTTCTTGCTGCATCACACTGAAATAATGCTAATGCAATCTCAGGTAAATATGTTCCTTTCTGAATTACCCTAAGATTATAGTTATTTTGTACTTCATGCAAATCGGGCTAACTAGTTCACTAGTCTAGTAATGTCAGTTTCTAATTTCAGAATTGCCAGCAACCACTTAGTGTAGATTGGGCATTTGGTGTATATTTGATGAAAAAAAAAGGTTTATGCTGATCATGGTGTTTTTCATTTGTATTTAGTTATAGGAGGTACCTGAAATGGTTAGTGTTTGTTTGTATCAAGCAAAGAAAATAGATGAATATTAAACCAACAACAGGAAAAGACTTTTATAAAAATAATCCCACCAATTGCACCACACTACTCCTGGTCAGTCTTGGCTGCTTTTAGTTCATTGCTGTTGCTCCAGTAAAACAGCACTCTTTTCTCATGGAATGCATTCAGTGGAAAACCAGAAAGTGAGTCTAATGTTTGAAATTTTTATTCAGTACTAAAAGATGTAAAAGGATAATCACTTATATGCTTGGTGAAAGAAAACTTGAATGACTGTGGCAAGTGAAGACTCACTAATAGAATATAATCCAAACTCTGATAGCGAATTATTTTCATAACTCACTATAATGTGTTTTTTTCTCCAAAAGTAGTTGTTCTTAGATATTTTTCAATGGTGCAGACAAGCCCTACCAAAAATTCTATAGAATTATATGGACAATGTTTTCTGCAAAAGATCTGAAGAGCTCAAAAAGTGCCATAGAAAGGATGTAATATTTCAGTATATTTTATTATAATTGCCTACCACATTTCTCCCTCTTTATTAATTTTTCCTAGACTTTTTATGATGGAGGATTGAATCCTTTCCCTCATGTGATTCTCTCAAGGAAAAAAATCCCCAAATATATTTTGAATATTAATATAAAAATCAATAATAATAATACTGGTCTTATTGCTCTTCTGGGAATCTCCAAACGCTTCTCATCCTTTCAAAGGAGATCTAAACTTCCTCCATTACTTTACTAGAAATCTGCAACCAAATATGTATGACTGAACAGCTTAATATCCTACACTATTGTAAATGTAAAATGATACTTGCCTTTCTACAGTTCTATTAATAACTAGCTTTTCATTTGGAATTATAAGGCAAAACCACTTAAAATGCATATAAATGAACTTGAGTGGTTATATTGTTCATGGGTAAAGTTCTCAGGTTTATGAGGAGTGAGAAACAGTAAATTATTTTAGGAGGATTCTGAAGATTAAGTCTTCAATAAAACTATTTAAAAAAAAAAATCAACTCTGAAAACATAAAATGTGATCTTCATTGGGAAGCCTCAGCTCCTTGGAAATTTCACTGGTTTTCCACCTTTGAAAAATATCTCTACAGTGTCTTCAAAATTCTTGTTCAATTCCTAAATTCATTGCTGAATTTCTAGCATCAGTCTTTTGAGTCACTCAGGAAAACCTTTGCCTGTTCACAGTTGCCTTCAGTAGAATGACAGTAGCACAACGAAGCATGTGTCCTTGTGTGTCCCGAATGATGGAATAAATTTCCTTTCTTCACAAACAAAAGAAAGGTATACCACAAATGGATAAAATTCCTTGGATTAGAAAGGTCAGTGATCTCCTCTGAATTCCTAGTATCTAAATCCTGCTTGCTATCCATTTTTTTGTATACTATAACACATACAATATAAACAGTCTTGAAAGTGTATATCCAACTACCTGTGCCCCAGGAGTGTAGAGGAGGACAGGCTCAGCTGGTTTTGTTGCTTTTCTTGTTTTTTTTTTTTTTTCCAGTTAGATGCTTTTGAGAAGTGGCTGTTAAGGATTTCTCTTTGTAAGATATAACTTCATGTAAGTATCTGGGTGGATTAAACATATGTCGAAACTCCAGACTTTTCTCAGATGTACTCTTAGGATGATATTAAGCAGTATTTCCCCTTGCAAACTGAAAGACAATACTAAGGGAAAAAATATCTATAACAATTACATAATCAGAAAGTATGCAAAACCACATAAGGAAGAAAAAAGGTTAGCCTCTCCTAGAATTCAGTTTGTTTTGTAAACCCTGATGAGCTTCTTGCTGGATAGAAAGAGATGGGTAAAATAACCTAGAAGAGTCAGATGACTCAACATGGCTCAGTATTTAACAAAGACAAAAATAAAATAAATGCATATGAAAAGAAAACTGAGAGATCAGTTTTTTGTGAGCAATAAATGGCAATTTTTTTGAAGTATAAACTCAGAAAAGAAAGAATAATAACAAAAGCATCTAGATTAATAAGAACAGTGATAAACCAAGATGATTAGAATATTTTGAAAATTGGTTTCCAACATGTTCTTCCCTTTATGTGTTATAATAAAAACCTATAATTTTTTGCCAACAGACCGGAAAACAACAATTTTCAGACATTTGACACTAGACGGTCTGACAAAAAGAACAAAATCATTCTGATTAAGGATAAGAAGATACATAACTGCATTTTATAATGTTGGGTTCATTCAGTGAACATATGTATGTACCACATGTAATTGGGTGCAAAAAAATTACTATGTACACAGAGTATACTGTTAAAATGTTCTTATTACTGTTATAATTATTTTCCAAAGAAACTAATGAAAAGGTACTAAACTATGCAAAATGCTTTGAATAAATCTTTGTTGAATGTTGACCTGAGCTGGATCTTTTTTTTTTTTTTTTTTCTTTTTTTCTTTCCTATACAATGCAATCAGACCAGATACCAATAGACGTTGTTAATGAGCATCTTTCTTCTAAACTTTGTGGTAATTAGTGACTATGGCCCTCACTTCAGTAAAACTGGAAACATGATTAACTTTGTTAAAATGGAAACTTATGATGAAATTGAGTAAAGGAACATGAGTTCTGTTAAACCATGATATCTCTGAATCTCTTTTCCTAGGCTTCATCTGCACTGTAAAGTATGGCTGTTTTGAAGTTATTAAATCTGATTTCACCCACATGTCATGACTCCATATCAGCTGAAAGGAGGAGTATGTATCATTCCTAAATTTCTTTGCTATTAATTCCAGTCCCATACAAATAACACATAGTTTAGACAACTTGCAATGATCTATCAATTTTCTGATGAGTGAATGAAGAATTTGGGCTTTCTTGTGGTTCTAATTAGAGTATATAGTTACAGATGTAGAAATTTGAACAGGCAAATGATATGGATAGAGCAATCTGCCTGATCTTTTGAGGAGTAATGAGATATTGTAAACATAATTTAATTTTAATTAATTTGTTTCCTATCTGGTTTTTCAGGAAGACACTATTGTGGACAATAATTCATCTTGTAGTTCTCTTATTACCCCCATTCAAGTTGCTTTTTTATGTGTATTTGCTTTGTTATCTCACGATTATTACATATTGGCTAACTTAATCATATAGCTTAGAATTAGTCTTTCTTAAATGTAGTTACCCCAATTTTTATTGTGAAGAATACCATAGTGAGCTGTTGATTTAAATAAATATATTGTTCTGCATTTGCATCATTCAGGGTGAAAGAGACTTCTATAAAAAACTGAGTAGATAGACCAGTTGAATGCACAGGGTACTTTAAAACAAATTAGTCAAAATAGAAGCTTTTCTAATTTTTTGAACACTCTATTTGATAGAAATAAGAATTTTATTTTAGTTTTTTTTGTTCAATTAACATACTTTTTCTGGACACCTGATGGTCCTGCAAAATTCACAGTGTCTGTTGAGACTTTGGCAAGAACTTTATCTTTGGGCAAGGGTGGTGGGGAGGGAAGGCGAGAGGGATAGACTGCTGAGCTGGCTCCTACATTTCACGCATACAGTCCCAGGGTCTCAGATGTCTGTAGGAGGCTACAGAGGGTTCTCAAACACCTTATACCATAGGAGAAGGACACATGCAGCTACCATATCAAAAGTCACTTTGTAAGTCTAGAGAAAGTCTGGTTGACTTGTAAATTTTCACAGGATGGACACTTGAGTCAGCCTTGGGGATATCTCATATAATTGGGTTTCCTTTTGTCAGAGCTATGATACACTGAGGTATTTCCCAGGTGCTAGTGTGTGGGAAAATCCCTACATTTTCATCCAGTAATGAAAGGAGTGTTGTATGAAATGGTGGACATATTTCAAGACTGGATCTTTGTGGGGAAAACTGAGTTTGTTTCAGGTTCAGCTGTAGAGCAATTAACTTCAAATTAACAAACCGTCTACAATTTTTAGATGAGAATGTCTTTTAGCTGAAAGATACTGCTTCAGCATATCTGAACTGAATGGAAGATATGTAGCCAACAGTCTTTGATTACTTAAAAAATTACATGTTATTATCTCGAATTTTTGCTATCACAATGTAGATTTTCATGAAGGTGTGCAATGCACCTAAAAAGTTACGTTGCAAATATCATAATAGCATAAACATGTAGGAACTTCAGCAACAAATTAAATAATTTGTTGAAGGTCACCTAAGAAGCCAGACAGATCCAGAACCAAAAATCAAATCTGCTTACGAACTTGTGTTTCCTTTTCTAAGGGAAAAGATTTTCTTCTGATGTCCTTCTCTAGTAAAGTAATATACTGCTCATTAATTTTAAATGAAAGATAAAAGCTCGATGTCCCTTCACACTGTGATGCAAAAGAAAACATTAATAAAATACAATGTGGAAAGAGAACATAACTTTACAAGTAATGCCTCAGCCACAGGGCCTTCCTTAAGCTGTAGCAAAATATTGAACAACATTAGGTTACTGTTCCTTACAATCTTTTAATTTCCTTCCCCACCCCCCCCCAAGCACCCCCTGCCCCAACTTTTTAAAATTTCAAATTCAAAGGGGCTGGGGACTTGGTGTCTTGAGTCCAACAAAGAGTTACAATTCCTTTAATAAAACTATGCCTCTAGATTTCTACTAAAAAACAATTTTAATTTACATTTAAGTGTTCCTACCAATAAATCACATCCATCTGATTCTCTGTTTTTATCCATTCACCGCCTAGAAAAAGAACATAAGCATATGCTGAACTCTGAAATAAATCCAGTGTTTGTTTGCTTGTTTCACTGGTTTTTTTGAGTCTTTTTTGTCTGCTTCTTTCTGTTTCCTGTGAAACTGGTTTCAGGGTGCCTTATTGGAATACAATCATAGACAAACAATTACAATGGACAAAGATAGAGGCTGCAATTAAAAAAAATGTTACAATAATTGTCTTATACCTAAGTCTATTTTGAAAAAAAAAGTCAACGAAAATTAAATGTAATGGAAAACCAGGAAAGATTGGATAACTATGACCTATTCAGCTGTATTTACCTTCCCTATGGTTTCATTCTTCTACAGATTTTGAAATAGTCCCTTACGGATCAATACTTTGTTTCTGAAGGCCAGATCTATGTTACCTTCAAGACTGTGCTTGAGGTCAAATTTACATTTACCTATACTGGCTGTACAGAAATAAGTCTTAAGAGACAGACTTTGGGAAATCTTCCAGCCACAGAGTACAGAACATGGAAAGGTAGGGGGTTTTATATATAAACCCACACACAACTTATTTTTCAGTCTGGCTAAATGACCATCACCATGTTTCAGTCATTATGTACCTATTACGCTGTGCAACCTTATTATGTGACCAGCTTCAGGAAGGAGGATCCCATAAAATTCCAATGTTTATGGGTCAAGACACTACAGATCATACATATGTGTGGTACATTAGAGATTGTTTACACCTCTGAGCTACAGGCAGCCTGATGCAGACACAGAGATTGCAAGTCTCAGCAGAAATTCTGTACTCACTTCTTGTCTAACTCCAATCAGGCTTGCAACCTATGCGTTAAAAGGACTAGTTCCCAAATCTTATATCATTTTGGAGACATGAACAGGATTTTTTTCTTAATTAAAACCAATGACAAATCACCTTTTTCCTAAAATCTGCATTGACAAAGTTCTGAAGTGCTCTTACAAGGTTTGATGCTTTGCCATTGTTGTATGACTTGAAGAGTCTAAAAACCACAGCATTTTAATAACAACATAAAGAATGAGAAAAAGGTAAAGTGGGATCTCTACAAAGAGACAGCATCTCTAAAAATATCAGACAAAATTGTGGTAGTGTTGTTGCATAACTAAGAAAAAAAGTACATACTAATTGTATACCATTTATATCTTTATCAGTCTGGAAAGCCTGAGTTCTCATGTGTACTAGTAATGCTAAAAATCACATTTTCCATTTTGTTTTGCAAACACAGCTTATTTTCATCAAGAAAGATGCACATACTTCTCTTGTTCTTTAACAGGGCACTACTATTTAAAAAAGCCAGAAAGCAAAACTGTACTGCAAGATCATTAGCTCTCTCATTGCCCCTGTTTTGCACCATTTCAGCTGTCCTCGAAGTAAAATCTAGGCTTGAATCAGAGGACAAGACCACTCCTAACAGGAATTGTCACACAAGACTCAGAAGATAGATCCAGCATTTTGTCTTCTTGTTTCCCTGAAGGCCTTGTATGTACATGGGCAGTGTTCTGGGTATTTTTGATGGTGTTAACATGTGAAGTCGTTGAAATAGATGTCATTTGGATCACAATTTCTTTACTACTAAGGGTACCAGGAACTCAGCCATGACTGCCCTAGGAGCTGTGGTAATGTGTTTGAAAGTATATTTATAAAATGGAAATTTATCTCTGCACGTGTATCGTACAACTGCTGTTGCAGCTAAGAACACACTTAATTGCACATGAATTGAGCAGAATGTTGAAGGTAGTGCCAAATGCAGATTAAACCCCACAGCTCTGCAAATGCAACACATACTTTTTTCTTGAAAAGAAAGAAGAATTAGTATTCGTTTGAGTTTAATATGGTAGGTGTCAATTCGTTGGTTTTGCAATTAAGAAGATAAACAGTTTTCCTATTTTTTTCCTTTTAAACTACAAAGATCACATCATCATAGAAAACGCAATTTTAAAAATAGATAATAGAAAAGTAGAAATAGACTACCTGGGACAGGAATATCAAAAAAGAGAAGCAGCTTAAGCTGTGAGTTATGGAAATCTTTCTCACTTTCTCACCTATCTTGCAAATATGAACAACAGAGAATCACAATATGAGGGCTAAAGAAAAAGCAAAGCAGGAGAAAAAAAGAGAAAATATTATTTCAATTAAACTGTATTATAAAAACATGGCCATAACATTAAAAAAAAAAAAAAAAGCACAACAATTTTAAGACAAAAATATTGAACATGCTGAAAACTGTAAATATAGGTTTTGTTTAAAGATAAGCTAACCTCAGGTTTTAAAAGTCTGACCTAGTGGAGGAAATCAGTAGTAACTCAGAAAGGATAAACAGGTGAAAGTGAAGTATAGTGAATAACCTCTTTGACCTCACTAGTTTGCAATAGTTGTTATTAGGGCTTTATGAGAGAGCTGTGCTCCCTCTCTAAACTGAATTCTTTATGATTAATAAAAGGAGCAAAAGCACTAGGCAGAAATCCTCCAGTCAGAGAGGTAAATACGCTACTGAAAATTTACTAATGAGAGAAAAAAGTAGGTTTTCCACATTTTGTGTAATTAGTTCTTGTATAACTACAGTGATGGTATAGAGAGCAAATTTTGGGTGGTGCAGCCTCTTTCACTCATATCAGAAACCATTTCAGACATTCATGAAGATCGAGTGATAAAGACAAAAAGCACTGACAATAAATTTGGCATTCTTGAGTTCTACGTTCATTTTTTAGCTGTGATTTCTGCCTTAGATTTCATCAGCGTCCGAATCAGAAGGCTTTTTAATTTCTTTGCCCACTTTAACCACCAGATACATATATGCCACCAGGCATATGAAATTCCAGCTGTGTATTCTCTAACTTCTAAAAAATTGCAAAGACCGTGCAGTAAACACACAGCCAAAAGTTTTGCCAACTATGATTCAAGCAGAACACAATAATAGTTTTTTATAACTGTTATTTTTAAAGTTGATGCATAAAAAAGCCTTCTTTGTTTTAGAAAATAACATGCATCTAAAAATTGCTTAATCCAACAAAAAATGGAGGGTAGGAGAGGAAATAATACATGACAGTCTATTTTTCAAATAGTTGTATTATTAACCATTACATGGTAATTTTAGAGTTGCCAATGAATGTGTCTTTAGCGTAATACCTATTACTGCTTGCAAGTGTCAGATGTTATTTATTGGAAGCCAGAAGAGAAAAAAACAGCAACAAAACACACCCACCACACACCCACCCCCTTGAAAAATACCCCTTTCTCTGCCCTCATTATTTGTGATGGTAGATAGGAAAAAAATGAAGGACTCCAAAATAGACACTTTTAATAGAAGCCAGTATTTGATATGAAAAGTGAACACTGACAAGCCTTCCATCAAGTTAATTATCTGAAATTTGTAAATAAATTACTGGAAATTGCCCAGCTCCTCTGTAGATTAATGAAGTCACTACTTGGTTCTCATGTTTAGAATTTGGTGCTAACAATTTGTTGCCAAAATGAATTTGGAAGCTAGTCTATGAAATCAACGCCTTTATAAATGACTGGAAAGATATTTCAATGAATGCCAAGTTACAGCTAATTATTTTTCTTCATTGAAATCCCAGGTAATTTTCCAGAATTCTGTTAAGCTTGGAATATGATACTTTACAGTCTAGCAGCTACAAGTGTACTCTAAATGTACCAATTTTTTTTTATATTATGCACTAATCTAACATATTCTTGGGTCAAATTGTACAATGAGTTAATTGATGTAAGACTGCTAAAGCTTTTCCACATGCTTAGATGTGTCAGGAAAAAAAATAATTAAAAAAAATTACAGATTACTTCTAATTCAGGAGCCAACTTAAAATGAACTTATTCTGTTCCATACATACGAAGCAGTAAAATATCATTTAGGCTATTTTACAGATATGAAAGTAAATCAAGATTCTTTCAAAGTCATTAGTACTCCTCTAGAGGTTTGAAAGTTGATTTCTATGAAATGCTATTGTGAAAGTGGCATGTAAATACAGTAGAACATAGAGCATAAACAAAAAGTTAAATCCTGGGAGAACTAATTGTGCAACCAATTTTAGGTACATGAAGGACAAGAAGGTGATTGAGAGCAATCAGCAAGGATTCACAGAGGGGAAGCCCTGCTTGGCCAGCCTGATAGCCTCCTACCGTGCAGCGACTGGCTAGGAGGGGAACAGGGAGCGGTGGATATTGCATGTAGACTTCAGGAAGGATTTGGACTCTGTCTCCTGTGGTAGCCACATAGAGAAGCTGATGAAGTATGGGTTGTATGAGCAGTGAGGTGGATTGAAAAGTGGCTGAACACCTGAGCCCAGGGGGTGGTGATCAGCGGCACAATGCCTGCTTGAAGGCCAGTAACCAACAGTGTATTCTGGGGTCCAACACTGGGTCCATTCCTGCTCCACATCTTCTTTAGTGATCTGGATGGTAAGGCAGTGTACCCTCAGCAAGTCTGTGGATGACAAAGCTGAGAGCAGTGGCTGATATGCCAAGGGTTGTGCTGCCACCCAGAGGGACCTCAGCAGGCTGGAGAAAACAGATGATAGGAAGCTCATGGAGTACAGCACAGGAAAGTACAGTCCTGCACCTGGGGAGGAACAACCTCCCTAGGACATGCTGGGCAGTGCTGCTGGCAGCACCAGTATATTCTGGGGGCCGACCAGTTGAAACTGAACTTTGCAGGAAAGGACCTGGGTCTCCTTCCTGGTGGGCATCGACTTGAACATGAGGCAGCCATGTGCTCTGGTGCCAAAAAACCCAAGGGTATCCTGGCCTGCATTAGGCGGAGTACTGCCAGCAGGTGGCAGGAGGTGACCCTTCTCTGTTATCACTCTGTGAGGCCACAGCTGGAGTGCTGTATCCAGTTCTGGATCCCCGGTACAAGAGAGATACGGAGCTGTCGGGCAGAGTCAGCAAAGCACCACAAAGATGATGAAGGGCCTGGAGCATCTCTCCTGTGAGGAAAGGCAGAAAGAGCTGGGACTAGTTAGTCCGGAGAAGGAAATGCTTAGAAGGGGTATCTTATCAATGTGTGCAAATACCTGAAGGGAAGGTATAAAGAAGACAGAACCAGGCTCTTTTCAGGCAGCCAGTGACAGAGGCAGAGGCAACGGGCACACGTGGAAAAACAGGAGGTTTCGTCTGAACATTAGAAAACACCTTCTTTACTGTGAGGGTGACCACACACTGGCACAGGTTGCCCAGAGAGGTTTTGCAGTGTCCTACCTTGGAGATATTCAAAAGCCATCTAGACATGGTCCAGGGTAACCAACTGTGAGTCTCCTTGCCTGAGCAGGTATGTTGGACCACATACCTCCAGAGGTACCTTTTGACTGCAACCATTCTGTGATTCTGTGGAAGTATAGCACTGTATGACAATCAGTTTCAAATACCTGTTTTGTGAAACAGAAAGAGAGTGTTTTCAGCGTTTCACGCAGATCTTTAAAGGTGCCTTCTGGAGAGCTGGTGGGGGAACCTAGAAGCTTTCCTTCCTGCCAGCACCCGATATGCCAGTGCCGGTCAAAGGCTAAATAATACAGACCTCATAAGGAGCACTGTAATATTTTTTTCAGGGGGGGCAGGGGGGAGGAGGGGACAGGAATCTTTCAGATAACTAGTAGAAGAGTGAAAAATTATGAGTTAAATGTAAAAACAAATATTGCAAAATCCCAAAGTCAGAGAAACTATTAGTAAACTAAAACAGAAGTTTCAGAGGGAAAAGAACAAAATATAGATGTATGTTAAGACTTCACACATAACTAGAGAGAAAAAAGCTCTTTTTTTTTTTTTTTTAAACTAATGTTTTCCTGGAGGTTTGTGGTTTGTTTTTTGTTGGTGTTATTTTTTTTTTTTATTTCTAGCAATCTTTATCCTGTTTTCCTTATCATAACATTTTTTAAAAACAATATGAATACATGAAATATTCAGTTCCCTAGTTCAGAATTTTGAAATGTTTGTTTTGTTGTTTGGTTTTGTTTTTTTTTAACTTATTGGTTCATCCTTTAAAAACTTGCCTTTACATCTAAATATTTAATTTCTTTTTAAAAATAAAAGTAATTTACTACTTTGACAGGTTCTTCCCACAGATGGATGTTAATATATAACTGAACAAAATATTAATGTCTTTTGAAAGTGATTTCAATTGAAATGATAAAGGCAGCAATCAAGGAGGAAGTTAATATTGAAGCCAACACTTGAAAGCCTAGAAAGAGTAGAAGAGAAACACACCAATACAACCTTTAACATTGACTAAGTCTGGCTTGATCTTCTCTGGGCTCATGTTGTAATCCCATCATACCTGACAAACTCAGATGAATGTCATGTCATTGTCTCAAATTTTCATTAGGAAGACATATACATATATATATATATATATATGGACCTGATACAAAACCTGTAAAACACCTCACCCCAGAAACCTCTACTAAGAACATGAACAAAAAGAAGAGTCTTTTCAATGAAACTGAATGAGTGCCATCAGCTGTGATAGCTGGTGATAAAAATCCTGTCACATACTGAACAACCAGAATTTGTCATTCCTGCTTGATGCCAATTATCTGTGCTGGGATATCAGCCAAGCAACCTGATGGACTCAATGGACCCTTCATGTACAATTCTGTAAAACAGGTTAAGGGGAAAGGATGCCAACTGCATGTGAGCCTCTGTCAGAATTCCTTACATGGCATTTGGGAATATTTGGTAATTTTTTTATTCCTCTTACACAGACAGTACATGCAAAGCTCATCCTGCTTTAGGGAAGTTCAGTGTGGAGACATGTTCCTTCTGGCTACCAGTTTAACTTTTTCAGCCGTAGATTTGGATTTTTTAGAGCAATCATCAAGCCTAACTCACTGTCACCCAAGCAAACCACCATGTAGGCAGTGAGGTTTATTTAGAAAACCATGTAGTCTTCAAACACCCTGAGGTCACTGGGCTAAATAGTCTCTGCTTTTCTTCTCTAGCCTTTCTTAGTGGGCAAGACACTGAAACAAAAGATGTAGGAACTTATCCCCATCATGCAGAAAGTGGGTTTCTCCTCGCTTGCCCTCCCCACCAACAAATATCCTTAATTTATGAAGTCTTTATAGGATGAGTCTGGTCATAAGTTGCCTCTGCATATGCCCCCTAGTGCTCTAGGAACGTGCATCTGCCATCACTATGGGTGGAACTGCTCAGAGTAAGGCCTTTTGCATAAGCTTTGACCTCATTACCTAGGAAGAGGATGACATGGGTGCTTCTTGACATTCCTAAACTATGCCTCCTTTAAGGGGAAGCTGGTTCTATCAGTCACAGTTCACTTTCTCTGGCCTCTGGCTCTCCTACAGAAACCACTTCAAGCCCCAAACAGCAGGACACTCACCGTGGTAGAGAAACAAGGAAAGCTCAGTCCATAACCCGTTTCATTCTCTCCTGGGCTTGTTTTTTGGGTTTGTTTGGTTTTGTGGTTGGGTTGTGGGTTTTTCTGGTTTTGTTATAAGAATTCTTCCCTTATTATTTTCCTTAGAGACGTTTTAAAATAATGTTCTCTCTCTGATTTCTCAGTTTGTGCAGTATTTCAAGCCCTTCATTTACAGCAATAACATTTCTCCATTGGCTGGGATCACTTATTCTTCATTATTTTTATTTATAACAATAATAATGACAAAACAAAACAAACATCTGCCTGACTGCAGTAAATTATCTGGCTTTCCATGTTATGTGCAGGGTAAAGATAGCTGAAGTTTATTTCATAAAGTGAATGTTTTCAGGCTATAGTCTGTCCAACATGAGTACTGCTCAAAGGCAAAATTTAACCTTTGTTCTTTCATCACTGCTTTGAAGTGCTCAAATAGTCTCCAATAGTTTTCAGTAATTCCCAGGCTTGAGTTTCTATAAGTCTTATATGACCAATTAATTAGAACACAGCACCGCTTGAAGAAAGAAGTGATTTATAATGGAAGGTTTACTTCTGTAATTTGCAGTGTTATTGGATGCTGTTAAAGTAGTTAAATCAGAAAACACTAATGCCTGTTCCCCTGAGAAGTAGCTCATTTGAATTTGACCTCTAATAGTATAAGAATCCTCTCAGAAGTCTGGGCTAGGCTAATATAAGAGCACCTCTCTGCAGAGAGGTCCAGGCAGGCAGGTCTCAATACATCAAGGCAGCTATGTGTAAGCCAGTTATGACCCTGGAGCTGCATACTGGGGCTGTGTTTAGAATAATTTAGCTTACTTTCTTCCTAATAAGGGTTTATTTCTGTGCTTGAATGGTAATATGGTTCCCATATCTACATCTGGCTGGCATCTGGACAGCTCAGGGGATGGTGGGAATATTCAAATGATGCTCTGCATCTATATGTGTATTCGTACATACATACATACACACGAACGAGGGTGACAGGCTACCTCCTGTGCAGACTACAACCTGTTCCACACTTTTGTTGCCATCTTCCCGGTAGTGTCTCCTACAGCAGGGCATACTACATGACTTGTTACGCTGCACTGGTATCACTCTGCACAGCACCAAGTCTTCCCAGTCCCTTGCACAGAAGCCCTTATTGTCTATGTATGCAGTAAAGCGAATAATTTTTAGCTGTTGAGGCTGTGGATCATACCCAAACAAGCAATTTATGTGTTTGGGTTTTTTTATAGTTAGCTTCACTGTTTTAGTAATTAGACATAAAAGCAGCTCATGAGGCAGAGAGATGTTGCACTTACAATGGGATAGACTGGGGGGGAGGGGTGGGAGAGGAAGCAAATTTGAATAACCTATAATCAAACTGAATTGATGGGCATTACCGAGACAAAATAACAAATCTGCGTAGAACAACCTTGGATTATCCAGGCCTTAAGAGCTCTGCAATGGATCCATACCTGTTTCAAGAAGAATATTACTGTAAAGTATCAAATACTTTAGCCTATCACATACAGAATAGTAATAAAAATAATAATAATAAAAAAGAAAAACACTATCCCATAACCAGAAAGCAGTCACCTTTTACAGACGCCGTGCCTCAGGCTGCTGTTGGGTGATAACTGGTCAGCTTGGGATTCAAAGTCAACCCTTAGAACTGTATAGGTGGACATTTTCTGAACATAATTGTTTTGTTTTTTTCTCTAATGTCCCAGAGTCAATAACAGGTGTTAAACCAATTACTTCCCAAAACTGTGACAAGACCTTCAGTATCATTTAGGTCTTTGTTATTTATGATTTTTCTCCTCTCCTCCACCAGCTGAACCTGTATAGGTAAGTCACAAACAAGCCTGACTTATTTAACAGCAGATGCTGCCTTAAGAGTTGTGTGTGACTCAACAGAAAAATCACTTGGAAAGGAAAATAACTGAAATATTAAGTTTTAAAGCCTTGTGTGAGCCTATTTTGAAATGAATCCTTTAAGAAAGAAAAATAATTATTTGCAGAATTGGTTTATGAGAAGATGAAAAAAAAAAGTGGATGCAGAATAAAGACATCTCATAAGAGAATAGTGCATTTCTAACCAAAGTGTTCAGCTGATAACTGACATAAACTTATTAAAACCTAGAATTAAAAATCTCATCCTGCTGCCACTGAAAAGTTAATCGCAATGTGAAGCTAATCCTGGATATCAGGATTTTACTACCAATAAGCTCTGTGGTATATAAAGTAGACCCTACAGTAGCACATCTATGCTTTACATGCTAGTACTTGAACCCATATGAACCATCTTCAGGGTTCAAAGAAAATGAAAAAAAAAAAAGAAAAAGAAAGAAAGAAAATGAAAAAAGAACCACAATAATCAGCATTTAGTTAATATAGGAGCATGAAAGGATGTATATAATCATCTACTTAGCGGAAGCTGCTTGTGCAGTAATTCTCAGTAAGCACTGGCTCTTCAGGTCTCTTGTAAAGCAATAAAAAATCACTTCTTAAACTGAGGAAAAACTCTTTTCTGCAGTCAGCAGAAAAATAAATAAATAAAGTCAGCAGACCTAGCTATAGTTCATTAGGATTGTTTCACTAACTTCACAAAATAAATTCAGTTGATGAGAGCTTTCAACACTGCACATAGCATACTGCAATAGTGAAGACACATCAGAGTAGCGGTTCAAAAACCAAGGGCTTAGTCTTATCACTTCACTGATGTTTTGCAATGAGGTGCAGAAACCTAACAGACAACTGACATGGTTCTTAAAAAAGTTTTTCAGCTAGTCTAGCAATGCAGAATAACACTAATATAAAAGTGTTGGGCAAACATTTTCAGAATTGTTTCAGCAGTGTAACAGTCTATAAAACGGCTCAGTGGTAAAGCATTTAAGTATAGTCTTAATGAACCTGTGTGCTTCTACACACACTCAGAATTTGCAGCAGTGCAACTGTGTAGTGATTTTTTTTTCCCATCCATTAGTCTAAGCAAACCTGCATGAAACATTACCATCAGTAAATAGCTCTATACTTTCACCATAAATATCCCCACAATAACATTATTTTAAGGACTTTTCTAATATGACTTTTCATTGTATGGATGATTGATTGCTCCAAGCTGAGTATCCTGTCTCAGTAAAAAGAAAAATGCCTTCTAAGAAAATCAGTAGGCACTTTATTTTCTACGTATTTTGCATAGGATAGGGTTAAGTATGTACTGTACCTTCAGCATATCAGTAAAAAGGTGGTAGGGATTTAGAGCACATGTTATAAATTGGTTAATTAGATTTTTTTGATGAGGAAACATGCACAGTAAAAAAAGACAGCTGAGACAAGAAGAAGGAAGGTTTTGAAAGCTATAATGTTAGAGCGAGCTGGACTGTTGCCTGGAATGTGCTCAAGGATTAACTTAAAAACTTGAAGTGTAGATAGCATTGAAGAAAAGAGTCGTTCTATCAGAAAATTATTTTTTTCCTATGTTTAAACTGTTGCCACATATGTGCTTTTGAAAGCTCGGAGGATGGACCAGAGGCATAGTTACATTTTAAAATAATCACAGAGGAAAGAAAATAAATGTTTTTATCTAATATTCATCTCTAAGGCTTACCTTTCTATGGCTTTTCAAGATCTGTAAAATTTTTTGTTTGCTTCTTTGGTTTTACTATTTGTTGTCAAAGATGACTTGTGACTTAATTTCTAATTTTGGTTTTGAGTTGCATGACTTAATTTCTTTCTTGTCCTCCCGCGTTCTTCTCTAACGTACAGGCTGTAGGAGTTTCCTTCAGCAGCTACTATGAGAGATAATAGTAAGGAGGCAGGAATACAAAAAGTCCTTCAGTCATACCTGGATTCAATTTACCTTTTTCTGGGGCAGGGGTCCTCAAACTTTTTAAACAGGGGGCTGGCGCACGGATGAAGTGGCAGGCAGTCATCTGTGGCTGCTTGGTTTTCCCCCCCAACCCTCGGTGGTGTGTGTGTGTGTGTGTCTAAATACCGGAGGGCGGATTGAGGACCTTGGGGGGCCCTATCCGGCCCACGGGCCATAGTTTGAGGACCCCTGTAATCTAGGGTATGCCAGCTTCTGAAAAATGGCAGGGAATATTATATTCCCAGGAAGTTATGCAGTTCTTATATGTTTTATTGCTTCTAACTGTGATGAAACAAAGAAATAAGCAAGAGTTGTTTGGTTTAGGACAATGTTATTTATCTAAGAAAACAGTTCGTATGCTTTACCTGCATATACATATTACAGTGTTGGCAAAAATTTGCTTACGCCTCTAAAATCATAAGATTTAGATAAGCAGATGGTTATGCTACTTATTGTGTACCTTTCCTTTCTCCCAACTAGAATATTTCTGGATGTAATTATTACATTTGGTGAAAATTATCCCTGAAGTTAAATTGGCTAACACATTGTTTCCTCATCTGAGTTAGTTAAGCAAAAGAGGTGACAATGAGTATCATGTTAGCATGTGAAACTCCACACTCAAACAGCTGCTACATCTTCCAGTGTACTGGTGGTATTGAGACAGTGCTTGTTTTGGTTGTTGCTGTTTTTTAAATGTAAATCTTAACAAATGCATTCTATTATTCATAGAAATAAGTGACTCTTGTCAGAGCAGAATAGCTACGAGCAATCACAGAGTAGCTTTTCCCTATGATTTCAGCATACTGCCACCTGTGCCTCTAGCTTCATTAGGAACCTTTTGAGGTTCCTCCCAGTTTGGTGTTGTCCATGAACTTGCTGAAGGTGCACTTTCTACCATTCAATTCCCAGGGAATTGTTGAAGGTGATAAGCAGTATTAAGCTCAGTAACAACCCTAAGGAAACCCACTAGACTGGGCACCACTGAAGTGCAGGTCACAACCCATTCAGACCAGTAGTCTAACCAGTTTCTCACCAATCCAACATATTGACCTTTTTCTGCTTCAGGTAGCATACTTCCTAGGTGGCCCATGAGGTAATCCTGTAACTGGCCCACCCGATTCATATGTCAAACAGCTGTCATCTGTCATGCTAGAAAATCCTGGACTGCTTGCACCCTACTGTGTTGCTCCCCAAGTAGATGTTGAGGTGGTTGAGGTCCAATGGGGCTTCTGTTGTCTTCTTTTTTTATTGTTCTTTTTTTTTTTTTTTTTCCTGTGCAGATCAGCATAAGGATTTGATTATCTTTTCCTTAAATGATTCCTGTAGGCAAGGAATATCTATTCTTAAACATTTTTAAACTGTCACACTTCAACTTTCAAATTATTTAAAATAAAAATAGTAATGATAATAAAAAACAAAAGGAATATCAGATCAGATTTTCTGTGTGTAACAATCATGGTTCTATCTACTTTAGAAACATCTTTCCCATTATCAGTTCCCTAATAAGGGTTACAAAATGCTTACCAATACACCATCGCAAGCTTAAGAGCTACAGTGAAATATCTGTAACATGCCACACCAAGAGAAAAGCATGAGGGAAAGCATCTCTGATGTCCCAGGTCTCTGCAACAGCAGATATGTTGTTAGGTGTCTATAAGGGTACTTCGTGCCCTACAAAGGGAAAATAAAGCTCCAAATTTTTCTTTTGTTACAGCTTAAGTTATAGAACTACTGGTAGGATCTGCTCCTGATTGCATTTAAAACTGCATTCCACAGTGGCATTTCTACTGCTTGCTGAGTTTTTGGTTCCCTCCTGCTCCCTTCTCATTTTTTTTTAATTTTTTTTTTTTTTTTAAAGGAGCACTCAAAAAGGACAAGTGCCCACCTGTCAGAATCCTACAAGCCAATAAATCAATAAGAAGAAGAAAGCTAAAATTGTTTCATATGATCTTGGGAGTAAACCAAAAAAGTGTGAACTTTACAAGGAATGTCAGGAACAGTTAATTTATGTGCTGGAAACCGCACAGAAAATTAGAAAGGGGTTACAAAATGGATGCAATTTTCAGTGTCCAGAAATACATTCCTTTTCCTTTAACTTGCTGCTCAGGCTTAATCCATGATATCAACATTATTAACAGCCTGCAAAGATCTGCTTTATCCCCAAGGAATGAAGTGGGGCTCCAGAGAGGTCTGCTACAACAGCTGTTTGGTCCATTTTGATTGTCCCCACAATGACTTGCATTACAAAGTTCTTTTCCTGGGCATCAAAAGGAAAGCAAACAAGTAAGCATCAGCCAAGTAGATTTTTCTTTGAATCTCTGCTGTTCCAAAATTTTGTAAGTTTATAGCAGAAGCATTCACTTAGTGGATGTTTTTTAGAAGATTTGCTCTCTAATCATCACGTCCTCATTGTCTCTACCACTCTCCAATAACAATGGAAAATAAATAATGCAATCTTGTTGCAATAAGTATTGCACACTGCTTTGCTTTTTTTTTTTTTCACTTGGTTTGGTGGGTGGGTGGGTAGGTTTTCTTTAGTGATTCTGAACCACCTAGTACATAGAGGCAGTTATACAGCAGAAGGCGGAGGAACTTTTCAGCTGAGAGCAAGATCTGCAAACCAAAACATGTGGTGAACACTCAGGAATTTCATATTGCAAATATACCATGAAGAAATAGCAAGGATGAAAACTGTTCTGGTAAATGCTTGCAAAATGCATTTGTTTTAATGTTGGTTACTTTTTCTCTGGTAACTCAGACCAACAGAAAGGTTAGGGTTACCCACTCCTTTTGGAGGTGATTACTCTTACAGAAAAACTTGAAATTGTAGTAGACAGTTAATTCTTAGTTTTTGATTGTGATTTCTGTTTGGAAAACTTGCAGGGATTATACACTTGTAGGTAATAAGTATGGCGATATCACTGTTCGTAAGAGTCTTAGTGTCAGGATAACACAAGCCTCAGGACCTGCCAGCAATTCCCTGAATTTATTTTAGCCTGACTGGAGATATGTTTTGGCTTCTTTAACCATAAATTAATTACCTAATGATCAGGTGAGTATCATCTAATTTATTTTAGCTTTTTTTAGCTTTGTATAATTGTGTGGTATAACTATATATATTTTCAGGGGGGAGAAAATGTAGAGGGATTTTTAAAGGACTGAGGGCATATGTTACCATTGTCCGGGTTGGACAATCCAGGCCTGTTAGTTGAAGCTGCAGAGCAACTTTAAATTGTCCTTGGAATGAGCAGTGTGAGAAAGAAAACAAGCTATGAACTAACAAGAAGCCAGGTGCAGAGCAAGTCCTGGGAACCGCGGAATCAACACACGCTCATCAGCACACTCTGATCAGGCGCCTGCAGCATGCTCACCAATCAGCGACATGGACACCAACGTGACCAGAGACTTTTATCCAATCACCTGTGTGTAAGGTCGTGTGAGAGGTTGGTTCAAGTTATAAATATGACCTGTTTGTTTAATAAAGGGAGCACGGCATGTAGCCATATTGGTGTGATTGTCGTGACTTGGCCAACTTTCCATGGGGGACCCTCTTCGAGAAAATAGGCAATGAATTGAATGATATGATGTTAATTTTTATATAATATTGTACACTGTCACTTCTATATGACCATTAGTGTACTGGGTGCCTAGTGGAGCCCATCTCTAACACTTTGGATTTGGAGATCTGAGCCTGACTCCCTTCCAATTGACATATCAACGAAGAATGACCGGTTAAACCAGACCAGTGCAGCCATGATAGAATCAGAACTGCCTTCAGCATGCAACAACCAAACCTTGTGCCATGCTCCCTGCCTCAAAGGACTGTTGTAACAGGTGAAGCCCAACATCATAGACTAAATTAACTCAATGGATTTTAGAGAGATGCTCAATAGACTGAGGGAGTGATAATCTATGTATTTATGTTAAAAGACAGGAAAGGTGATGATGCATTGGAAAATGTAGCATGGCGTAAATGGTATGCAATAAGGGGTGGATACTGTCCTGGTTTCAGCTGGGATAGAGTTCATTTTCTTCTTAGCACTTGATGCAGTGCTGTGTTTTGGATTTGGTGTGAGAATAATGTTGATTGTGGATGTTTTTCAGTTGTTGCTAAGTAACATTTATACTAAGTCAAGGACTTTTCAGTTTCTCAGGCCCTGTCTGCTAGAGGGCTTGAGGGGCACAAGAATCTGGGGGGGGGGACACAGCTGGGACAGCTGACCTGAACTAGCCAAAGGGATATGGCTTACCATAGGATATCACGCTCAGTATATAAAATGGGGGAAGTTGGCCAGGAGGGGCTGATTGTTGCTTAGGGACTGGCTGGGCATTGGTGAACAGATAGTGAACAATTGTATTGTTTTCTTTTCTCCTCTCCCTTTGGATTTTGTGCCTTTTCCCTTCTCCCTCCTTTTCATTATAATTACTATTGCTATCATTTATTATCATTGTTGTTGTTGATATTATTATTATATTTTATTTTAATTATTAAATTGTTCTTATCTCAACCCTTGAGTTTTACATTCCTTTCCGATTCTCCTCCCCACCCCTCTTAGATGCGGGGGAGTGAGTGAGCAGCTGTGTGGTACTTAGTTACTGGCTGAGTTTAAACCACAACAGAGTTTAGTATATAATGTAGCATAGGATAAAAGCACAGAATGAGAAGAGACTTGTAAAGCATTGGCACAGGGTAATGCCATTGGCATAGGATGCTATGGGGTACAAACAGCTTACTAGTGCTTAACGTCTGACCACCAAAGGGAAACACTGGGAGCTGGGTACATTGAGCTTTAGAACAAAGTAGTATTCAGCCTATGTAAAACAAACCATATAAAATATATTTAGACTTGTAGACCAGTGAAGAATGATTAAAGTGTAAAGAATGATAACAAACATAGAAAAATGCCCCCAAGCAAATGTTGGAGCAAGGAGTAAGACATGACCAACATCAGTGTTGCATTCTTCCTGGCAAAGGACTAGTGATACTCATGACTTGTGGTAACATTCATCCTGTTCCAGATTGAAAACTCAGGAGCATGAGCATAAAAACAGAAAAAAAAAAAAAAAAAAAAAAGGAGTAGAGAGGAAAAAGTTTGATTATATAGCACATTAACAGTATATGATTTGAACTTTGAATTTTAACTACTAGACTAATAATAACTTTAATTAGACCAAGAGTAAATTCTTGCTTTTGAATATAACTGTTTCTCTATAACAAGATACTCTGTCTAATAAATTGGTGGGTGCAAGCAACCTACTCTTGACTTAGCTACAGCTAATTGGTATCAAGTCAATGGTGATTTCCTTAAACATTTCAACTCTCTTTCATCTCATTTCCTTTTGCTTCTCCACAATTAACTGTAAATCCTATTCATAGACTGTTATTTACAAAGTTCCTATACAAAAAAGAAGATTGTGAGAGACCAACATTTGCTAAGGCTTTCTGTTTCTTTTAAGGTACAACAAAGGCAGATCCACGTAAGTTACATATCAGGGAGAGAGCAAGATAAAGTGTTTCCCTGAGATGTACCCTTAACTCTTTTTTTTTTTTTTTTTTTTAAAGCCACTCATACACTTCTAGTCTAGGTTACATTGGGAAAAAGCATCATAAACAAGAAACAAGCAGTTGCATTACATTCACCTGGTTTGACAATAGTCAGATGCAAAAAGGTGTTCAAAGTGACCTACAAAACAAGAACAGACCAACTTAGGTGAAAATAGCATTTTTATTTTAAATTACTTTATTATTCACCAAGAAAGCACAGCTAGAGCTGCAAAAATATTAACTGCAGCCCAGGGAGCTGAGCAGTGTACTGAATATTTCAGGATCTACAACTTGTTTCCAGCTCAGGACCTGACCAGTTACATGAATCATTTGACTTCCCTTGACCTTGATTTCATGTCTCTTTCACTACATTTGCTGAAATTTGAGATTAAAAAAATAGCTATCTCCACAAGGAGCTGACTTGGAAACCTTTAGCTGTTAACAGAATGCTGTAAAGCAATAATAATCAAAGACTGATGGGAACTATTGTCAAAGAAAAATATTTATTAGTTTGTTTGTGTTTTGGTTTTGTTTTTTTAAATAAACCCAAATGTACATGAAGGTAAGAAGACAAAGCAGAATCCTTATACCTCTATCAGGTAGGGAAAAGCAGATGAAGCTTTGGGGGTGATTCATCAGTGGGTTAGAGTCCTCAGTGACATTAAGGAGACATAGCAGCAGGAGTTTTTTGCTGTGGAAGGTCTGCCATGTCTAAGTCAGTCCCATAATGAGGGATGCCTCTCTCATTTTGCAGCCAAGGAGAGTGTTCAGCCTGCCTAGGACTTCTGGGGTGCCCAAGGGAGTGGCAACATGGGATGGAAAGTTGAATAACTTACCCTGGTTATAGGTGGCTAAGGTTGGGTGAGATGAACTGCAGTGGATGCAAATGCTTTCAGAATCAAACTAGGATGTTTTTATACTCAGCAATAGTAAAAGCAGGGTAAGATTTCTGTGAGAATATGCTGCTTTGACAACAAGAACCTCCATAAAGTATTATTAAAGTCATTATAATATTTCAGAATTCTCTTAAAATATTTGTAAAGTCATTGCAATTGAATTCATAAGCGATGTAAGTAAATAGACATTGAAACCAATGAAATGGGGTTCACTGAATATATAAATGAATGTGTGCATATTGCATTAGACGGTTGAAATTATCAAAGGATATATATAAAAGGATATGAAGGACAACTTCTTTTATCACATCTTTGTGGTTCATCAGAGTCTAACAAAAAAGAAAGAGTTGTCAAGTAAACAGGTAATTTCATCTAATCTCAATCTAATTTCATGGTCTACATTTTCTTTTTTCTACTGCATTTTCTAGTATAGCTTTGGTTCATATTTGATTTTTTGGGCTCTTGTAGGCTGAATCTTGTTGGCAGGTCATAGTTATTTTAGCAGCTAGAATATACTTGTCCTGTTTAATCACTTTACTGGACAAGTGCCCAGTATAATACCAGATATTTTTTTAGGAACTATTTCCAGAGTGGGTGATCTTTATTTTTTCTGTTACATTTTAATCATTTTCTATTCTCCAGTCTTCAAGGATATCCAGCTCTTGCTTATTCAGGTGTCTTCACTATTAATAATGGGGGACATTTATGACATTTCTAAGTCCAACATAAAGAATCAGTACTTTAAAAAATTTTTGTTCCAGCCTCTAAGCTACTAAAACAATTCTCCATGATATCCCTTGTCATGATATCCCTGTAAAGTCCCTTTACAGAAGAATTTGTGATGACAGAGATTAATTTACTCATAACAGTGTCAGAAGGGAAGCATCACATATCTGTGGGTAGGTTTAGGGTTTTTTAAATTTTAATTCAAAAACTTGTACTATTTTGGTCACATATATGTATGCAGTTGTTAATGTTTTGCTACAAACAAATCCTACTTGAACACCCACATGTGGAGTATTGTTTAAATTATAAACTTTAATATTATTAAAGACTGGAGATTAGCCAATGTAATGGCCATCTACAAGAAGGGCCAGAAGGCAGATTCAGGGGACTACAGGCCTGCCAGCCTCACTTCGGTGTCTGGGAAGGTGATGGAGCATATCTTCTTGAGTGCCATCATGTGACCTGTACAGGAAAACCAGGTCATCAGGCCCAGCCATCATGGGTTTATGAAAGACAGGTCCTGTCTGATGAACCTGATCTCCTTCTACAACAAGATGACCTGCCTAGTGGGTGAGGAAAAGGCTGTAGATGATGTCTACCTGGCCTTCAGTAAAGCATTTGACACCACCTCCCACAGCATTCTCTTGGAGAAATTGGCTGCTTATGGCTTGGATGGGTGTACTCTATGGCCAAGCCCAAAGAGTGGTGGTGAATGGAGTTACATCCAGCTGGCAGCCAGTCACAAGTGGTGTTCCCCAGGGCTCAGTGTTTGGGCCGGTTCTGAATATCTGTATCGATGATCTGGACAAGGGGATTGAGTGCACTCCCCATACATCTGTAGATGACATCAAGTTGGGTGGGAGTGTTGATCTGCTTCAGGGCAGGAAGGCTTTGCAGAGGGATCTAGACAGGATGGATCAATGTGCTGTGGCCAGTTGTATGAGCTTCAACAAAAACTGTCAGGTCCTACACTTGGGTCACAACAACCCCATGCAAAGCTAAAAGCTTGGGGAAGAGTGGCTGGAAAGCTGCCTGGTAGAATAGGACTTGAGGGTGCTGGTTGACATCCAGCTGAACATGAGCCAGCAGTGTGCCCAGGTGGCCAAGAAGGCCAACAGCATCCTGGCTTGTATCCCAAACTGTGGCCAGCATGACTAGGGAAGTGATTGTCCCCGGTACTCGGCACTGGTGAGGCTGCACCTCAAATGCTGTGTTCAGTTAGGGCCCCTCACTGCAAGAGGGACGCTGAGGTGCTGGAGCGTGTCCAGAGGAGGGCAATGAAGCTGGTGAAGGGTCTGGAGCACAGGTCTTGTGAGGAGCAGCTGATGGAACTGGGGTTGTTTAGCCTGGAGAAAAGGAGGCTTAGAGGGGACCTTGATGCTCTCTACAACTGCTGAATAAATATGAGAGCATAAGAATTACTATTTTAAAATGAGTCAACCTTTTTTATAAACATTAATCCACTCTATTTTTCTCTATAAAATATAGGTCTACCAATTTTCTGGTAGAGAAATCTTTACAGACTTAGCTATTAGCTACTGATTCTTTTCATATCACTTCTATTTTATTTGTTCATATTCTGGATCAAGGGTAAAATGTATTCTTTTCCAGAATGTAAAAATATATAATCTCCTTCAACTTCTTCTCCTTAGAGAGCATGTATTAGATCTGACTTTGAAGCATAAAATGCACATTGCCTTTTCAAAAATATTTTACTCTCATCTGACAGAGTTACCCCATACAGTTAAGAATGAGTGTTAAAACAACCACATTTCCAATGCAAATGTTAAAAGCAAAGCTAGAAGCATAATGACAGTGTCTGTGAGAAAATGTGGTAGAAAAATTATGTGAATTAAAGACTAAGATTATCCTCAGTGGGAAGCAATATTGTTTCTTAGTGTTATGATAATAAAAAAAGCCCTACATCATGATGTAGAAAATGATTTAAAGAAAAAAATAAATTATTATGGGTGAATTGATAAACAAAATACTATTTTCAATCACAAGTCTGAAGCCAAAATGTGCTATCAAGTGATTTTGTTTGCATAGTCTTCATTCCCTTGGTTTTTAAATAATAAAACCAACAACACAACATTTTGAATCCCTGTGAGCAAAGAATGAAATAGGAAGCCAATCTTTTGTCAGGTATTTCACCAGTTCTTTACCTTTCTCATTAACATGTTACAGAAAATAAATATACAGGAACATTTCTTCAAAGCATTCACACAGAAAAGCCTGTGTATGACCATAGTTTCTTTGACCAGTCAGTAAGTCTTCCTTATATTCCCTCAAGTAGGTCATGAACAGCTGAATATATTTTTACTATCTGGTACTATACTTGCACTCTTCAGTTCAGTCAGTAACAGCTAATACTAACTACTAATGAATTTTAAAAGGTAAAGGTAATGGAGGATTCTCTTGGGAAAACCGTTCCACAATTTAATAGATTTCATCAGCAGGAACTCTGGCTTATGATTTATCCTTTCTTTATTTCATACTATTAATTACTGTGGTATCTCTTATGTGTTTAATTTTGCTTCCCCAGAATGTTTACTTCCTTGAAAGAAGGAGATACGTCTACAAAACCTTTTTGCAGACACTGTTCAGCTAAATTCAGTGTAGTATATTCAAAGAAGTGTGAAGTTACTAGGTCATTTCAGTGATTCTTTTCTCACATGTGGAGATAAATGGACAGTTTAGACTTAGTTTGAAAACCGGGAACCTAATAATATGTGGCCCAGTAACAGCTAGGAATAACTTCTTACTTCAGAGCAAAACATTACCTTTCTCTGCTGTGCAAATACGATCCTATGCCTTTTCAGCTAAAGACCATTTAAGATCCATTGTAGGCCATTATTTTCTGTCATACAGGTGTTACTGAAAATGGCATACATTGATTAAAAAAATAACATAACAGTGGTATGCACTGGTTACAAAAATTATTTATTGTTAAAGTTCCTTACATTAAAAAGAGGAAATTATGATACAAGTGGAAATCTGGTTGATTGCTCAAGGCCATTTCCCCACATAAACGGGCAAAATCTCTGGATTGAGAAAGGAGCAGACACTGCTATCCTTTTTGTGCTAAATACAACCTGAAAGCATGAGGAATTCTATTAATGCTACCGGGACCATCGGTGGAATAAGAATTTGTTTAGGGTATAACCCACATAAACCTCTAGACTTAATCCTAAAAATATGCTTTTCACCACACGCCACATCTACAGCAACCAGTG
Source organism: Falco cherrug (assembly GCF_023634085.1). Taxonomy (NCBI): domain Eukaryota; kingdom Metazoa; phylum Chordata; class Aves; order Falconiformes; family Falconidae; genus Falco; species Falco cherrug. The sequence goes on from NC_073699.1 coordinate 65,145,823, forward strand.
CATGCATAGTTGTTGTCTCTCTATTCCTCTCCATGGAACAAATACTAATATGAACAAGATTATCTCAAAAATTATTTTGCCATATCTTTTTGAGAGCCATTGAACATAATCATTAGCCATTTATATAATGGGTTTACTTGTGCATCTTGTAAAGCTGTCTTGTAGGTGCTTATTCATACTGGTGTCCTAGTGTGAGACTGGGAAGAAACAATTTTCCTTATGAAGCAGGTGCTGGTTCATCTGCACCTGGTTGGGTGACACCAACCCTGTATTTTTCCAGCTATGAATATCATGAATAACGTTTCTGCCCTTAGCAGATCTCAAACTCCTCCACATGTTTTATTTTTAGCTAACAGGAATTTAAACTCTGCCCTGGAACCTTTCCACTTAGTTTTCTTCAATCATCAGCAATTGTAGCAAACATCACAGAGCTTGTATATTACATGCCTTTTTCTGTTGCGTTTTTTCATTAGGTTGGTTTTTTTTTTCTTTTTCCTTGCAAAAGCTTTGCCTGGCTTTTTGTAATTCAGTAACATTTATTTAAAATCTTATTTTAAAAAAGAGAGGGGAAGAGAAAACAAAACAAAACAAAACAAAACAAAAAAGCAGCATGTTGCGTAATTTTCCTTATCCTGATGCCAGCTTTTACTTGTGGAAATGTATGAATTGATTACACCATGTAATTTCTGTAAAATAAGTACATCATGGAAGAGAGATGAATAAAAAACAGGTGGATTGCTCCTTCCAGACAGACCATTTTCAACATTTTTGATAACCCTCAGATCCAAAATTGCTTCTGGGTAGTGGTATAAGGAAGAGTAAAACAATATTCTGAGACAGATTCATATTCGTTAATGAATATTTGGAAAAAATACAGTAGGAAATTAATTTTGACTGACTTGAGTCTTGCAGAATGATCCAGAACCATTTTCAGAAGTGGATTAACATTAAAGCATTTTATTATCTTATTATCTAATGTTACACATAACATTATATCCATATAATGTTTATACATAACATATATCCATATAATGATGGTTTATAACCATCATCTTAGCATTTTAAAGATTCTTAATATTGTTATAATACAACTGACTGCTGCAGATGATTTTCTATTCCATAATAAAAAAATAAATCTGTGCTGGTAATTCAGTCATCCTTTAAACCCTTAATAAAAGGAAAAATGCCTGTATTTGTATAGCATTTTGTTCTAAGTACAGTCATATATAACATGGTCGATTGCAGTATTTATGTTGACTATTGATTCTAACTTGAACTGATTTCTTTTTTTCCATCTTATTTGCTAAATTAAGTATTGGTTTATACATTTTCCAATAGTTCTATTAAAAACTAAAATGGCAGCAAATACTTGCTGATGTTGTAATAGGTCTTTATTTTTACACTGATAGGAAAAGACATTTGTTTTAGTTTTATCACCCTAAGAACAATAAATAGATGATTCTATGAGTGCTTCTGACAATTGTATTAGAATATGTAAGGTCCACTTTTTCACACAAGTAGATTTATATAATGAAGCATTATACAAATATGCATGTTTAACACTGGTTAATGAATATACTCAACTGCAACTGCAAAAGTCTGTCTTAACTTTGGAAACAGTTTAAAGCTTAAGGATGACAGAATATTTACAATAACCATTTATGGCTTCTCCTCCTCCTTTTGTACTTGCAGGACAGTTTTCAGTATCCAGAAGGGGACCTATGTATCCAGAGCAGCACGGTTTGCATTTGGGCACCTAAATAACCACAAGATTTTAAAACAAGAGTCTCCACTCCCTCACCTCATGACATACCTGGTGTGGTTTTTCAAAAGTTCTTTAAAAGATTTTAAAAGTTCTTTTTCCAGGGAAAAAAACCAAACCACCTTGGGCTTTTATTTTTCATGCTTAAATGTGGGATGATCACCTTTTTAAAAATCCACAGTTCTTTTTGATGGCCAAGATCTGGGAAAATAAAACAGCAAACCAAAGAGTAACTAATCCCCCGCACTTCTACTGGAAGTGTACATGCCTGCAAGCTGTTTGAAGTGAGGTCCCCAGTTTGTAAGATAGTCATAACTCTGATCCTCATCTGACATATTTGAACCTAAAGAACTGAGGGATCCTGCCAAAGAACCCATTCCCTCAAATGCATAGCATTGAAGTGAGTCATATGGAGGAGCACTAGGGTCTGTATTTGCTTCTTCAAGCTTTTCTGAAATGAATTGCCTGAAAATTGCACTGTCGGGGCCAACCTGTAGAGACTGTCTGTAGAGGCTGTGGATCTCTGTGCTGACCTTCTTCCGAGGTTTGTGCATTCGCATGACGGTACGGGTCCTCAGTGCTGAAATATCAAAGGCTTCTGTATCCTCCTCACCACCTCCTTCATCATCATACCTGACAATATTTTCTCTGAATTCTTCTGTTTTCTCTGAAAAAGGAGACCTCTTCCTCTGCTGCCTTATGGCTATGATTGCCAAAAAGAACACTGACAAAAAAACAAAACAAAACAAAACAAACAAACAAACCACACAAAGAGAAAAGAAAAAAAAGACATAAACAAGGGAAAAAATAAACAGAACCAGACACTTTGAATGTGCTTGGAAAGATTAAAAAAATGGTAATGTTTCTTAATACTGATGCCATTGCAAAGTGAAGCTATCTTAAAAAAAATATGGAGCTGTAATTCTTATGGGGTTTATGGTTTTGAGATGAGCATAGTATGTGGTGGGAAAATGGCTACAACAGGACCTGTAAAACAGGTGAATGAAATGGAGCAGCTCTTTTGGTAGATGGGAGTTTGAAACTGATAGAAACACAGGTTATGCTTTTTGAAACTGCTTTGGTTTGTCACATAATACGTCAATTTCACATTCAGAATTTAAATTCTTTATCTCTCACTTTCTCTCAGAACAAAGCCCCAGGAAGATCAAATGAAAAATGAGGCAATAAGATATTTTCCTCAGCTGGTTGAATCATTCAGTTCCATAGACCATGCAGGGTATGGTTCAATTATTTCTGTTATGTTGGTTTGGAAATTTGAACATTATCACCAAATTTTGCATGATGTTGTAGCAGTATTTACTACCAAGGCCTATTTATCAGAGCACCTTGTTTCTCTCATATATGAAACTTTTTTAGATTTTATTTTAAAGCATTATTTTTTAATCATAACTCATTTCATTTTCAGCTGAATAATCCCTCTGAAACAGTCTATGACTTCACAGAGATTAATGATTTCAGTTTTTAAATAAATCTTACTGCTTTTCTATTTAATAAGGAAGTAGTTTGTGGGGTTTAATTTTTTACTCAACAACTACCAACAATGGCAGGATTCTACCTCACTTAGGGATATGAAGGACCTGAAGTAGTTCTTTATTTCTATATATTTACTTTATACTATTTCATTTGATTGGGAGACACCAACACCAAACTTGAAAGTGTTGCAAATAAGAATTTCTACAATGTTATAATACATTATTAAACCCCAGATTGTTTCAACTTTCTAAACCCATTGCATGATGAACTCTTCCAATGGTACACATGATGATACAGAAAAATGGAAAAAAAATTAAACTTTAGTTTTCAGATATGTGCCAAACACATTATGCATAGAAATTTTTATAATTTCATTTCAAATAATCACAAAAATACATTTGAAAACTTAATGCATTTAAAATATGTGTGTCTGTAAGACATTTATCTGTATCCCTGCTTTGGCTTTTGTGATATGCATAGGCCCAGTAGACACCAAGGGCTTATTCCATCTGGAGAGAGGACCTCTCTGCAATAATTTCACTGATGGCTTGGATAATGCAGTGATATAGTTTCTCTGACCCTCAGTCTCTTAAGTGCATAACACAAAATGATGAAGTTCAGATATCCTGCAACAATCAAAAAAACCCTTGAAATGCGTGCTGCAACTACACTGCAAGGTTTAAAACAGGGACTACAATCAGGGGGGCTGCTTTTGAGGCCACTACTGAAGATTGCCTGAGACAAGGAAAGCTCAGATTTAAATAAGGTGACTCTGAAGTGCAGACCAGTCTAGAAACCAAAAATTCAATTGTGTGTTCCTGCTTTCACTGTTGGAAAACAAGACATGTAACTAGGGGAACTAGTACATCCCTGGAGTTTGCTATGGAGTCAAGAAATGGCTAGTGTCTGGCCAGAAGTACTCCTATCTAGACACAATAATTATGAGATAATCTTCCATTGTTTTCGTCCTTGCCCTGTTTATCCAATGTGTTCATAAGGATAAATAAAAGCACATATCGTTTTGTAGGCCATTCTGCTTCTGCAGTTTCCTGCATGTTACCTCATCTTGAGACTTCAAAGCCATATGAAGATGCTGACTCATAACTGACAGGTACACATGCTGCTTCTGGGCAATTCATTTAACTGTGGAATTAAATTACAGGGTCCCATTTTAGGAGAAATTTCCATGAGTTCTCACCAGAGATCCAGTCAGGAGGTCAAAGGTACAACAGGAAATATTTAGACCCAGTTTTTATTCCTTATTCTAAGGAAAATAAGCTGTGACCTTGTGGACATAATGCAGAATATGGGTGATTTTTAACTTGTTAAATTTCTTTTTTCACTGGTGTAAACTCAAAATAATCCCATTAGCTTTACTGGACTTGTCTTTCTTGCCTTCTATTGCTACTATGGCATTAGAATAATGCTGCAAGCCTTCATTTTCTAGCCTCAGCTTTCATGTAGTTAATGATTGTATGTTTTGTGTTGTATGCTGTTATTTATAGGCTAGTAGAGGTCATATTGTGTAACAAGAGTAGAAAAAAGAATGTTCTTTACCCAGCTAGCCATCAGGGTGTGGGGTGTGGGGTGTGGGTGTGTGTTTGCTTAAAGTTTTGTGTATTTCTTTCAATAATATAGGACTTTAAAAATATTACTATTATATTTGCTGTGACTGACAAATACGTTGTGAAAATAATTTTCACTGAAAGTTTTTGTTTCTTAAGGCAGTGTAATTTCTGTTATTACTTCTTTCTTTGTGGACATGATATTTGTGTACTAGTTATTATGCTGCAGTTTTGTTTTAATTCTGGTCATATTTTGCCTTTTGTAAAAATTTTATTGAAAACAAATTTATGCTATGTTTGCCCAATATATAATGATGATGTGATATCACATTGCTTAGTGAAATCCTGATTCTATTGTAATTTTCTTACTTTGGAGTTGTTTGTTTGTAGTTTCACTGGTGGAAGAATGGTTTTACTATATATAATCCATTGATCGTTTTGTGGTATTTTTGGATATGTCACTTTATGAAGCATACTGCTTTATGGCATAATATGGATATGCCATATTATTGCACATTATTGTATATTATTTTTGCTGGAAGAAGACAAATTCACTGTAGCAGGGATACCTGCATGTTTCACCAGGTAAAGAAACTGTTTCCCTGTGTGCTGTCACTGCAATATGCCTTGCAGCAGCCATGGCCCCATGCAGAGCAGGAACAGCCAGCCTTGGGTAGCTGGTCTGGTTCTGAGTGCCATTTCCCAGCTATGACCCTTTGCAGCAATACAAGTGCAATTGTGTGCTTAAAATGCTCTCAAACCCATTTTGACACCCCCACAAGCTCTACACTTTAATGCAGGTTAATCTGGTGTCTGCTGAAAGGTAAAAGGGGATGTCCAACATTTGGAGAAAAGGCTGCCTGGCAATACAGCTTTATGAACTCACAGAGAAACTCCCCATTTGTTTCTGGAGTTGCTTTCTGAGAGTATCAGATTCTCTTTTTCTTTCATTATTTTATATTGATCTACATTTGGCATACCTAAGGCAGAACGAGTAAGGTGTTGCTCCTTTACATATATTCTTATACTAGCGAATTTTCTTGTGTAACCCCGTCTTCAGCTTTACCCGGGCTAAAAACAGACCTTGGACTCCCAAGTCTTTATTATTATAGAGCTGGAGGAGTAAGTAGGACCATGATTCAACTAGAGCCAACTTTGCGAACATTGTCTTAGAATTCAAATTTTACTGAAAACTGGAATTGTGGGAGGTGAACTATAATTAGAAAAACAGAAAAATGGATCATTTGCCTTATTGCAAGTTTTCTGAATAACACAGTACTTCCAGTCTTCCAGTCAAGGAAACATCTTTGTCACTCAACCAAGCCCACTGTAGAAGGAAACAAAACAATTTCTCATTCTCATACTTACCGAGGAGTATTAGTATGCAAGCCAAAACAGCTACTAAAGCTTCTGTGCTGAGACCCATGGAATACATGAAAGCCCCATATCGACAGTACAAGGCATTAACTTCAGTGTCACAGTCGCAGACAGTGATGGTGAGAGTATTTGTGCTTGACAGTGGTGGAATTCCGTTATCCAGAATTAAGATTGGCAAGTAGAAATAAAACTGCTCTTGCCTCTTGAAGCCACTTTTTGCTGTGAAAATTCCAGCTGTGTTATCTAGAAGATAAATTATTATGTATGGTACACATTTATCACTTTTTAACGATAAAACTCTAGTGGAATCTGACCTATTTTAAAAACAATGGTACTGTGCAAAGCTACCTATTAAAAAAGTTAAAAAAGTAAAACCAGGCATTGACATGTGGTGGGTGTTTTGTGTAAACTGTATAAACTGCATTTATTTTTGACATATGTATTCCAGGGGCAATAAAAAAAAAAAAAAAATTGACATAGAGGCTTTGTTTTTTATGTTCAAAGCTAAAAAAACCCCCACTTTTTCCAGTACCTGAAACCTGCTCAGACTAATTAATTGATTCTTAAAACGATTCCATGTATCCAGCTGCTAGCAATCCAGCAGTTCACAGATGAAATATAGACAGTTTACCAATCAAAAGGCTTCAAAAGTGTGTCTGGCAGCCCACAGAGAAAGCAGGTGACAAGGAAAAGAAGAGAAAGCAAGAAAAAAGTCCAGTGAACTAGTCTTTTATTTATTTCCCTGACTCAAAAACTAGACCTATCTAAGCTCCTATCTAATTTAACGACAAGCTGCTATAGGGTCTCACCTTACTTTGTATTTAACTATTAGAGTTTAGAAATCAGTTCTGTACCAAACCCAGTAAATGGCTCAAATTCAGCTCCTGTTGCATATCAACTAATTCAAATCTGAAACAGCTTGTTGCAAAACAAATTAGCTCTGCCTAAATCTCTGTATAATGGAAAGAAGAAAAATCTATAAATATATACATATCAGATTTTTTTCATTTTGGCAGGGTGAATTTCTGCATGTGTGCATTCATGTATGTAGGCAAAAAAAAAGTGTTTCTACCATTATCTGTGTAATACCAGATAATCTGGTATCTAATCTAATCAAAGTCTACTGAAGTTAACTCCCTCACATTTAAGTTCTTCTAGGTTTCTGTCATAGTTCAGAAAGTAACTCTGAGGTAAAATTCTCCAGATCTGTAGAGTCACTTTTGCTTTTGCATAGGATGATCCCAGTTCACCCAGCCATTTCTATGAAATGCAGCAGAAAGAGAGATTGCACTGACAGTACCATAATTTAAAAGATTTCCTCCTCTGCCCCCTCCCCACCCCATCAATAACCACCAAAAAGAACTGGTTGTATTGCCATGTGTGTGGCTTTGCTTGGGCCTTGCAGAATGAGCAAAAGTGGGAAAGGCTCGTGGCTTGTACACAATTTGACCTCAGTGTAACAACTTATCTCTTCCTGGCACTGAGTGAGATGTTAATGAACCTGGGAACTGAAATACATATTAATAGATTGACTAACTTTAGAGGTATTGAGAGAAGTAGTTTGCTTTTTAACATAGTCTGAACATTCCAAAACTGATTTCCACTGATTTATTCACCTAGGCAGAACATTCAAATAATCAGAAAAATCAGTAAGTACAGCGTGTACTTTAGCTGAGTCTGAAGAAGCTCTTCTTTGTAGTCTCAGCAAAGTGACTCTGAGTGGTCATCTTCCCTGAAATTCCATCAGATATTGTATTGACGTTTTCACAGCAGACTGGTTTTGTTTGATATCTCTCTATATCATTCTTTTAATAAGACTCTCAATCAATATAATTTCTGAATACATTAGAATATATATAGAAGACATTTGTATGATGTCATCAGTAATAAGTGTATGCAGTTTAAAAAGTATTAAGAAATAAGACTGCATTCCTGTTTATCTGTGTTTATAATTTTGGTCTTGCTGAAGGGATGAAGTGATGGACTTACATTAACAACAATCTTCTCTTTCTGGCCATCTTGTTTCTTCAACAAAGAGATAATTTTAACAAGATTGTTGGTATTTCCCACCATATCCTACATTAAGTAAATAGATTTTAAAGAATACCAGTGTATTTTTCATCTCAGCATTTATTTCTTTCATTGAAATAAAACTGTCTTTTGCTGTTTATTTGGCTGAAAAGGGAAAATAAACTTTTTGGTATTATTGAAATGCATGATCATATCTTATAAAGACAATTTATATTTAAGTGGAAATTTTTACAGAATGTGAGGACCACTAGAAGCATGAAATTTTGATTAGGGAGGTCTTAAAGAGCTACATGAATGACACTACCTTGATTATCTTTGACAGTAAAATCTGAATTGTTTGTGGCCTCCTGAGCCAATGAGAAGTAAAAATGGTGACCATTTGCTGAGTCATCTTGATCCACTGCACTGATGCTTTGAATTAGCTGGAAACACAGACAAACAGAATTGTTTAAGAATAAAAGTATTTACTTGTCTTTAAAAGAATAAAATAATAATAATAATAATAATAACAACAATAATAACAATAACAATAACAATAACAATAACAATAACAATAACAATAACAATAATAATAATAATAATAATAATAATAATAATAATAATAAAACAAAACAAAACCCAAACAATCAAACATGAAAGTATTTACTTGTCCTTTAAAAGAATAAAAAAACATCTTAGGCATGTTAAACTGTTGATGTTAGAGATGTGATCTGTGAATACATGTTGAGTGCATGTTAAAGCACTAACAAATATATACCTTCTATACCAAAACAGGCTTATTGAGACTAATATTATGCAAATTCTCTGCTTTGATTTTTCATCAATTTACAAGAGGCAGGCATTAAAATCTTGAGAAAATATAAAGTATTTACTGGATCAAAAGACCAGGGGTAAATGAAGTTTCCATAACTGAAAAAAGTAATCATATATATAGTGTTCTGTTCTTTTTTTTTCAAGGTGAAAATTTGAACAAATCCTTCTATACAAAACCCATTTCCTTCCAACCCACAAACAGATTGACATCATTCAACTGATGTATTGTAGCTCCAGTAAGTGATATATGGTGACAACGTCATGTGTTCAATTGTTGAAACTGGATATTATAACGGATTGATTATGGAACTTCTTGGTTGCTTTTTCTGAAGAAAGCAAAACAGCCTTCATTTACAAATATGTCAAACTAGATAGTCATTCCAAGATAAAATAAAAAATAACAGTTATCATGCAAAGGAATATCTTCCATCTCTGCAAATAAATAACCAAGTTACAGTTAACATAATCAGCAAAATTTATGCTTTAAAAGAGCTTATTTTTGTTACTTTTATCAGTAAATGTTTAATGACCTGAGCATCAGCATTATTAGTAAGTGATCAGGAGGAAAACAAACTGATGCAAGCCCACCTACTTTCAGAAAAGATAGTATCCAATTTGAACTTGGGTTCTATTTTATCAGTCATCTCACGCCTTGTAGAGATTTGTGCCCAAGAAACTTAAAGCCTCAACTTTCCTTGAACCAGAAGGAACCTGCATGTTACAAGTGGTGCTCTAAAAGTAAAGCAGTACGTCGACGGAAATGACTACAGCTTTCCATCTGTGCCTTTGAAAATTCTTTCTTGATTAAACCATTTCTCAGTCAAAGATCTAAGACTTCAACACACATTATTTTTCTTTTCAAGAAGCTAAGTTTGATGAAACCATCACAGCAGAGTGCAAAATGAGGCTTACACCCCAGAAGATAGCACTGTTCCCTTTTCATATCTGAAATTTATTACAAATTTATGTTTTCACTCTATGGAAAAATGACTACCCTTGAGATTTTTTTATTGCCACTAATGAGAGGAGTGATTGTTCAGTGACGTACTTCATCAGGGAATTTTTTCCCTTTCCTCAGAGAAAACAAAACAGCTAAGGTGACGCAAAGACAGGTATAAGCATGCAGGTCAAGAAATCAGTGAAGAACAATAACTATTCACTAAAATTATCTTGATAATAAACCACAGGCTTCAGTTTTAGAAGGGGATACCATTCCTAAAATATGCCTAATATGAACAGCCATAAAGAACAAAATTATATACCCAGCCTAAAACATGAAGAATGGCACATTTTTATGATAATATTTTACCATATACCTCAAAAAACTTTTAAAGGCTATGCTTTGCTGCTAACATCTCCATGGTTGCCTCTGAGAAAAAGATTTGTATGGATATATGTCTATCTGTACAACTCAGGGTCTATCAAGCTAGAACAGACTGAATATGAGAAGTAATATAGTAGCCTACAAAGACATCTTAGCCACATCTAATTTGTATTGGTTTGGTTTGGTTTTATTTTAGTGACATGCTAGTGAAAAGTTACCTACCTAAAAAACCAAACCAAAACAAAACAAAAAAGACCAAAACCAAAAACATTAATTATAGATGTGATTTTTATACTTTCACTTTTCAGTCTGATTAATAATTATTTAACTAGGTATTAGCAATGTCTTTGGAAAGTAGATGCTTAGGAGTCTATCATGTTTGAAAATCATAAAATTACTGCAGTTGTGAGTTAGATACTGTTTTGCTATTTTATTGTTAACTTCTGTTATTCTACATACAGAATGTATTTGCCCCAACAAATTTGATTTATATGTGATCCAATCAATAAACTTCTGAGGAGTATGTGGCTAGCTGAAAAAAAAAAAACAAACCAAAAACCAAAACACCTTCCCTTGTTTTGAACTGTGCTGCTCTCCACAAACCTAAGACTGCTATGGCTATTCTAGTCATATGAATATACCTTTAAGGATTCACCTTAGAAGTAGGGGAATATTTGGAACACAAGGACAGGGAAAACCCTTATTGTTTATTTCTTTCTTACTGTACCACTTCCACTAAGAATCAGCAAAACTCAGATGAGTCTATAAAATATTCAGAGAGCAATAGGCAGCTCTGATTTTGCTGACTCTAAAGGAAAAATCACCCAGGAGAACGAAACTGTTTCTTTTTTTCTCGTTTCCTAGGATTTTGTACATCTAATGTAGGAGATTCTAGCCTTTCACCAGGGAGACTGTTATCGCAGACTGAAAAACTGCACTTCTTGCTAGTGATTCAAGGTTTAAAAAAACATTACATTTTAGTGTGTAAACAAAGAGTTTAGACTGAATGATTTGTTGCTTCTGCAAGGTTGTATCAGTTGTTGTATTGAATAGGCTGACATTTAATTGCTGTAAAATTCCTTATATCAGGTCTCATGCATGTAGAAGCTGTAATAATCCAGCAGCCCATTTGAAAATGTACATTTCTTTAAAACTGAGATTAAGTCACTTAATTTTTCTTGAAAAAATGATTTAAGTTCATGGTGGGTGGGCCTCATTTACTGTTTCTTTCCAAACACAATGAGATCATTGCTAGGAACAGCAGGAGGCCCTTTGATCAAAGGTCACAAAAAGATATGGCCTGTTACATTCCCCTTCCCCTTCCATCTGATTAGGGAGCACTTGCAACTAATAAATGTCACCAGTGAGGGAGTCTAAGATATTAGTAACAGCTCTGATCTTTCATTGACTAATTACTTTGCGTAAAGAGATTTTTTGTAAACCCTTCTGTACTGAACATCTAGCTGGGTGTTGTTTGTCTTGCAAATAGCAAGTTTGGAGTATGGAGTAGCTGACTGCCAGGTAGTCTTGATGAAAATTCATTGAAAATGTATTTCCTTAATCCTAGGTGGTCTCACTGAACTGGCATTATGGAAATGCTCAGAAGGAAGAAGAAAGCTTTTCTATTATAATCCTTTTAGATTCTAAGAGTTTTCTTTCTACCAGATTCAACTTAAGGCTTAAACTATCCAACTGAACAATCACAAGTACCATTAATTTTTATGCTAAAGTACTCTGAGTGTATAATGTTAAGTCCTTTGTGCATGCCTCCATACCCAGGTATAGTCTTATCATTCCCATCAGACAGGTGGAAGCAAGTAGGCACAGATTTGCCACCTCTTCCTTCTTACTTTAGTTTCTTTTGTTTTGTTTTCCACATAACATCCTTCAATAGGAACTGCTATCATTTGTAGGATGTAAGATATCAGATCACCCACCTGTTTGGGGAGTATAGAACTGGTTTTGTTCAAATTGGCTAGTGGGATTTTTCTCATTGCTTAATGATATTTGATCACCATCAAAGTTTAGTGTAGGTAGATTAGTCAACACCTGCACTTTCCAGATAGACCTTCTAACTCAAGACTAAGGTTTTCCTTTTCACTGCTTCTATTTCATTTTTGAAAACCAAATTTGCACAATATTGATCTGATTTCACTGGATATACTGTAAGATGTTTCTTCTCAGCTATAAATAAAATGGTGTACATCTCAGCAAAGGAATAACTATTACAAAGCTCATGCCATGACACTTAGGTGCATTTTTATGTTTGTTTGTATATGCTGAAGAACTATTCTTACCTGTTCCATTCTGCTCTGAGATAATGTTGATGAATCATGGTCTGTATAAAATAGAAAAAGGAGTTTTCCATGGGCCAATGTGGCCACTGTTGCAAAATGTCACAAATTACGATCTGTGAATCTGCAGGTATAGCTTAGAGTAAGGGACTGCTAGGATATATGGTGCTTTCACAGCTTCACAATGTTTTTATACTCTAAGTGATGCCCTCATTCTTTTTCTCTTTTTAACGTTTTATTTTCTTATCACTACTGCTCAGATGTTTTTCGTAAATGATGAAGAGAACCTAACAAGGTGAAATAACAAACATTGGCTTACTAACATTTCATTTTCACTTCTCTGCTACCAAAAATCATTTTACATCACGGTTTGTTAGAAATGATCTGTTTTAGCAAACTGCTCATTTATGACATTAATCATAAGTTAAAGATTTCCTCTCTTCTGTCAATATTTCATTGTGTAGCAAAGTAATATCAAATGAGTACTCCATTTTCACTGTAACACTGTAATGAATGATTATTTTATTATATGCTAACTACTGAGTAAATAAATTTGTTGGGGTTTTTTTGTTGTCTCTAACTCAAAGTGCTCTGCATACGTACTCACTTCTTTAGATCTAATGAAAATTACTAAGCAAGCTACAACATAGAAGTCACTTCATATATGACCCCCAGACTACAAGAACTCAGAATAACCAGAATAAATACTCATTAGAGAAGACAGCATTAATTCAGAATGTAGGTGTGTTCAGCGTAGCTTGTTTTCAGCGAAATCTGTTTGATATGAAGAAAGACCAATATCCACTAGTGCTGAATTACCACGCATACAAATAGGTACATTCTAGATGGTCAGCTTGCTTACACATAACATAAGATATTTGATACAGCTTACATCAAACTTTTAAGCTGCAGTTTCAGGCTCAGTTAATTTATTAATGCCTTGGCAATTAAGCTTTCTGCTTAAAATTCATTCTTGTTGAAATGTCTTTAGTGTTATCTTTGAGACAGATTTGGTCCACTTCATGTTCTGATCATTTTTATAGAATATTTCCTCTAGAATTCAACAGTTTGTAGTTACTGTACACACACATAAAGGGTAAATATAAAGAATTAATATCACATTGGAGTCATCATTTACTTGCCTACATATAGATATAAAGTCAAAAGGCCTGATCAAAAGGGAAACATGGGTTTGGATGCCTTATTAATACTGTTCCATTTGATCTGATGCCAGCTATGGCTGTAATAGGAGAGAAGTTTATTTTACATAGCAACTTTCATGTTCAAGTATTTTGAAAATAATGTATTTAATACTGGTGGTACACTGAAAGTGTTTTTTCAATGTGCAAAATAAAACTTTAGTTCTGGTTAGTATACAGATAACTTTTGTATTATAGGACAGCACAGACCTATAACATGAAATGAATAGTGAAAACTCCACTGATATGAAAAATGTCTAATAAAGATGAAGAATGGATTTAGACAATGCCAAAAAAAACTATCTACAGTCTTTACATCCATTTTTATTGTCAGATTTCAGACTATATTCTCACATTCCAAAATATATCTTTTTGTTTGAATGACTTTCAGAGGTTAAGTATGTCTGTAACTCACAAAACCACTATACAGGGACATGAAGATCAACGCTCTTTCAATAAAGGTAGACAATTTTTTTTTAACGTTGCAGAAAATTCAAAACTTCAAACCAAGCCTTCTTCTCTAGAATGAAGGCACTATTAACTGCCTCTGAGTTTGGATAATTAAACCAACAATTAGTTTTATTCATGTACTATTCTATTCTACACATTCTTTATCATAACCTAGTATACACTAAGGCTATGTGAACTTATTTGCCACATGACTCAGCCTTGCTTTTATTGTAAACCAGGCAGACACCAAGAAAAAGTCACCCAAATAAGACAATTTTTTTGACAGTATCTTGCCCTCTGCGGTGACTTTCCTTCCCTTTTCCCAAACACTATAAGCTGGAGGATGCAAATATATGTTGAGGCACTCATGAAACCAGAAAGAACTCAGCTGAGATCAGGGAAGGAAGTAAATTCTAGAAGTGGAGAACATCTCTGAGAATATCTTTCAGTGTATCATTTCCAGCTAAATGGATAGAGATAGCTGCTTTAGAAATTGAAATGCAATAGAGTATCTATACAACTTTGATCTCAACTTGTAACATGTAAGCAGATTCCTGAGCTGTTCAGAATTGATTGCAGATATATGACTAAGATAAAAAGGTGTGTAATGTCCTGATCAAGCCCTTCAACTGCTGTAAGAGATTATTCTGAAATGTGAAGTGTGTTATGCAGTGGATAGCCAGGCTATGGATAAAATCAATTTTGAACCTTTTGGCTTCTTGCTGATGAAAGTAAATAATCATTTTCCTGTGAGTAAAAAGTAAAAAAAAAAAAAAAAACCAAACCAAACCAAACAAACAAACAAAAAAAAACAAACCACAAAAAAACCCCAAAAAACACTAAAGGAGACACATCAGCTATCAATTCTGTTTTAAATCATAAACATTAAATAAAAGATCATAAGCTCTGACTGTCATAATTATGCACTTCAATTGCAATTTCCTGTTGTTCTTCCTAAGGTCGTTTGTTAATGAGAAGATTATTTAACATTACTGTCATGGTCTCCAAAGGATAAACTAAAGATGCCTGTGACTCTCAAAAACCTATAGCAATGAAAAAAGAAAAAAAAAAGATGGAAAAAAAAAATTAGACAAACATTTTGCCTGTCTGTAAAATGGGAAGTATATCATGCGCATCCTTCCTTCAGATATTACAGTGTTAAACAGGAATAATTCTGGTTCTTATGCTTAAAGAGTTTATTATTATTGTTACTACTACTATTTTTTACAGTGCCATTTTCACCAGTGATTCTCAAAATAGTTAATACATATATACTTAATTGTTATTGAAATGGAGCCATTAATGGGTTAGCATACAGATGTTGTTTGTCAGTAGGTAATTATGGAATAATGAAAACTCTAAGAAATAAATCACTTAGTTTTTTATATTGTAGGCAACTCCAAAACATGGATTACAAATATCCATTCTATAATCCTCCATATTTAATTCATGGTGTCTTGAAGGCAAGGAACATGAAGTGGCATTTGTTTTAATGCCTGTACTTTGATCTGTCAATGAGTTACCAAAACCCCAAAAGAAATGGCTTGCTGCAAGTACCTCTGAACCAGAGGTAGCCTTTGCAGAGTGGAAAATTACCAAATGCAGAACAAACCAACCAACTGCTGATAGAAGGACACATAAATGGATGAAAGCTGTAAAGAAATTACTTCAGCAACAGGGAAAGCTTTATTTCACTGCAGACTAATCCAGGTCAAAGTAAACCAAGCTGGTGTAAAAAGAGAGGCTCTGCTCTGTGGTTCAGAAATCAAAACACAGCAAAATGTTTGAACAGAACTATCACAGATATCCCAAAGGTCCTTTTCATTTGTCCGAATAATGCTTTAAAGTCTTGAAAAAACATATAGATTTTTCTGTCTATAGCTTTTTGTGGTTGCTTTCTTTTGTTGCTCATTTTGTACTTCTTTTTTTCTTTTTTTTTCGTTTGTTTTCTGTTTGTTTTTAAGCTTTGAATAGCCTATTTTTCTTTTTGCAGGAGGAAAACAGAGTCAGTAGTGTTACTTGGGGGATTGGGACAGCTGACTGATGTTACTCCATTCACCTGAGAAAGGAGTAGGAAATGGAAAAGAATCCTCCAGTGGAGGATACTTAATTCAACAATCCCTTAAGCTGCTAGCTAGAGAAGGTATTGCAAGGGGCGTGACTTAAGCATCTTCATACTTCTACTGAACTAGACAGGGTTTGAATTCAGTTTGCAATAAATGATTTCTCACCAAAGGAAACAATCTTGTTTGAATTATGTCTAAGTCTGGTTCTTCCAGGCTACATTATGCTGTTGCTGAAATCACCATGCCTAGGTCTTACATCTGTGACATTAGCATGAAACAAATCTGTGCCTTACGTTTTCTTTAGAAGTTTCTGTCTGTACTTGTGTTACCTGTTTTTACAGATGAATGAGATATACTGATTTTTTTTAAGGGAGGAAAAATACACATCAGTCTTCCAAAATTTAAATCTAAAACTATACATATAGCAACAGAACTAATTTTGGAAATAGACAAAATACAGCCTGTGCTCACAGTACTGAAATAATCAATAGTAAAGGGAATAGTAACATATCAGGCCAAATCTTCATTGTAATGAGAAAACGGGTGGCTAACCCCTTCACCTTACCTGGCCAGGAACCGCATTTTCACAAACAAATGTTTCATAATATTTAGGGAATTCTGGTGCATAATCATTAACATCGAGAACTTGGATATACACATTTGCTTCTGAAATTTTTTCAGGATTTCCTAATAGTTAAAAAAAGACAGAAATCAAAAGTTATAAATAATCTACTACATATTTTAAAGTACTGTAGACATTAGAAAAATGTAAGTATATTCTACAGAGAAGAACATAGTCACTGAGACCTACAGGCACATTTTATACTAATTCTTTTTAATGAGTTCAAATACATCCAATACATAAAAAAAATGGCATTCTCTTTCTTTTCTGGGGTTCTGTTTACAAAAGGTGTAGGGGTTTTGGGTTTTTTTTCTTCACCAATCCATCATGTTACATTATAATAGTATATCTTGCAATATGTAAGGTTATTTCATGTAAAATTTTGGATTTGTTCAGTCTTTCACTTACCAAGTCAGAAACTGATCTAAATGTAAAAAATAAAATCTGATCTGGAGAAATTAAATGAGGTTTTGTTCATGCAGACTGATTTACTATATTGCAGAACAACACTAGACATGTGGAAGGTTATATGGAGGAAGAGTGTCTGCACCTCTAACAGTATCTGGTCAAGGACCTTACTCAATTGCAACAAGAGTTAATAAGAAAAGCAGGAAGCCATAAACAAGAACATAAAGGACACAAACTTTGGGGAAAAATAAGGGAGGGGGTAATGAGAGCCAAACCTGGTAAAAACACTAATTGATGGGGGCAAGTGAAAGTGTAAGAATGCTTATCCCTGCGAGGTTATCAGACCAGGGACCTTGTCAGCTGGGAAACCAAGGGAGAAAAAGGGGAAAACAGTCACAAAATATACCAAGACACAGACTCTAAAAAAGCAAACAGAGACTATGGCAATAAACAAACCTCACAATAATTGATGGGCTATTCAGAAACCACAGGGCAACAGTTCCAGGAGGTCAGCCTGGACTTTGCAACTGATAAGACTGTAAACCAGAGGGACCTCAGACACGGAAAGGCACAGGAATCAACGGAGCTGTACAGACCCATGGAGAACATGCAGGGAGAAATAGAGAGGGACATACAGAAAGGGATGTAAAAGGGGCTGGTTACATGGAAAATGGAACCAGCCAGTATACTTGTCTGGCTAAGGCCTGCACCTGATTACCAGTCAGTCCTAATGTCTTATTTCTTCCTATTAAATCTTTTCTTAACTATCTCTCTGCATAATCTCACTCTGCCACTGTGTATGTGTGCCGCAGGGACTAAGTGCCAGATACTGCCGACACCTGCATAAGTGTGAGTGAAAATTGGTGCCAGCATCTGGAGTCAGATGGGGGTATGGATGCCCCTGGCCCGTGGTGCCAGCTACTGGAGTGACAGGGAGGTGCAAGGAAAGAATATCTGTATCTTCCCCAAACAGTGTGCATGGAGTGTGTGTGTGTTTTTGCTAGCAAACTTTAAGCTGGACTCAACATTTAGTAGGGGGTCCTTTGGTCCAGGCCAGGTGCTCAGAGGGGTCCATGCTGGTATGCTCAGGGGGGATTTGTGAATGTAGGGTGCACAAGAGACAAGTGCGTGAGTGCTGTGGGTTTGCAAGCAAGCATCAAGCATGCACTAGTTGGTGAGCTGGGGACCCACAAAGTTGATAAGAGGGCCTGGGGTCTGGGCAGGGGTGCTGGACAGATAGAGGGTCCACACAGGTACTGAAGGGGGTGTGTGTCCTTGTGAACCTGGAGAGTGGTGTGTGTGCCTGTGCCAGTCCTACACTTGGGTCACAAAAACCCCATGCAAAGCTAAAAGCTTGGGGAAGAGTGGCTGGAAAGCTGCCTGGTAGAAAAGGACCTGGGAGCGCTGGTTGACATCCAGCTGAACATGAGCCAGCAGTGTGCCCAGGTGGCCAAGAAGACCAACAGCATCCTGGCTTGTATCCCAAACAGTGTGGCCAGCAGGACTAGGGAAGTGATTGTCCCCCTGTACTCGGCACTGGTGAGGCCGCACCTCAAATACTGTGTTCAGTTAGGGTCCCTCACTGCAAGAGGGACTCTGAGGTGCTGGAGCGTGTCCAGAGAAGGGCAATGAAGCTGGTGAAGGGTCTGGAGCGCAGGTCTTGTGAGGAGTGGCTGAGGGAACTGGGGTTGTTTAGCTTGGAGAAAAAGAAGGCTCATGGGGAGACATTATTGCTCTCTGCAACTACCTGTTGTAGGCAGGTGGGGGTAGGTCTGTTTTCCCAAATAACAAATGATAGGAAAAGAGAAAACAGCCTCAAGTTGCACCAGGGGACATTTAGATTAGATATTAGGAAAAATTTCTTCACTGAAAGAGTGGTGAAGCATTGGAACAGGCTGCCCAGGGAGCTGCTTGAGTCACCATCCCTGAAGGTATTTAAAAAATGTGTAGATGTGGCACTTAAGGACATGGTTTAGTGGTGTATTTGGCAATGCTAGTTTTATGGTTGGACTTGATGATCTTAAAGGTCTTTTCCATTGTAGATGATGCTATCATTGTATACAGAATACCTCTTGGAAGTCCTTTGCCTGTCAGTGCATTGAATTCACATTTACAGAGCACAGCTCTGAGAAATGTCTGCCTTCCCCACAATCTAATTTGTTAGTTTAGTAGGCAAGATGTTTCACTGCAATAGTAACACTCATATTAGCTTGGACATGTTGTTGGCTAAGGACCATAAGGAAGACATTTTTCCAGTTAATAAAATAATCTTAAGACATTCCAGGAAAACTAAATATCTATCAACTTAAATATCTATCAGTATCTCAATCTGCTCTGTCAAAACCAGTTTGTCAATCACAAGAATATTTATTATATTTAAAATATGCCTCATGATGAATGCTAGTGTCACTGCTTCTGACCTGTTCAGAAGTTTTTAAGGCATTTTCTTAAATTAGTCAAATGGACCTTTAAGAAGAAAATAAAATGAACTCCTTTCTGCCTCACTTCAAACTATATGGGTTTGGTTGGTTATTGCATTGCTTTTCTAATGTATAATTCACTAGATGCTTGGAGCAAACATTTGTTTTCTTGGATCTTATGAAATCTGTGCTGATGGCTTTGAGTCTTTTGCCAAAGGAAATGGCAGCAAAAAGCAACTGCTACAGAGATAAAGGGCTAGATACTCAGCAGTTTCACGTTGCTGTTCCTTCTGTGAAATCATTAGAGATGTGCTAATTTACCAAAGCTTATGATCTTTCAGAGTCATCTCAAAAATACTCTTTTGTGAGACAACATTGCTCTTATTGAATCCCAACATCCATAATAATACAATAGGCAATGAAATAGTGCTTGCTTATTTTTTAAATACACATAAAATGTAGCACACATCCCTTTTAGAAATAATACCAAGATTGTAGGACAGACTTAACCTCTTTTACTTAAGACAGAACTGGATGTATAGGGCAGATATCTGGCTGGCTTGGTATTGAAAGGAAAACTATCACATTTATTAGGAGGCTGGAAGTACCCTTGGTGGCTTCAGTCACGTACAAAGTGGCATACAAAGGAAGGACCCAGATACCTTGGCTTACTCCTGACTTGCTTGTTCATAAGAGTCATGGATACTATATTTTCTTTAAAGCCTACCTTTTTGCTTGCACAAACTTTTAGATAGTACCTTTCAGCCTAGAGCTGTCATTCACATCTATTTTCTTTCACTAAATACCCCTCCTTCTTTGTTACTGGGAAGTTTCTAAATTTTGTGATATTACAGGTAGGGTTTTTAGGGAAGGAGAAACACATACAAAACCAATCCTGGAATCAGTGTGTGGTAAATATCTAATGAAGATTTTGGGTGAAGCAGAGTGACTCCTTCGGTTGCAATTGGGGAAGATGGTAGGTAACACTTACTTAGTCTTTTATCCCTTACGCGGGAAAAGAGTTGTCAGAATTTTAATACAGCTATTGTATTCATATCCTACACTAAGCTAAATATCTTTCAATGAGCAGAAAATTTCTTTGTTATAATCTCCATGAGAGAGATCAGAACTTGAAAAACAAGGTCTGAGAGAACAGAATATCAAGTGCAATAGGTTGGATCAGTGTGAAAATGAAGTTGATGCTTTAATTACTATGGAGAAAATTAGTAACTTGCTCATTATGGAGCTGGGTGAAAAGAAAAAAAGTGACCATCTCTAGAGACAAATTAGAACTCAGTACTTGCATGGGATTAAAGAAAGCTTAGCATTGTCATCAGCCAGTAAAAGGAAATGTTTAATAATAATAATAACAACAGTAATAACAATACTAACACTAGTAATTATTAATTATAAATTAGGCTAAAGCAAATTTATTTACTTGCTAAAGGAAATTGATGATTTTTTTTTCTTTTTTTAAAAGGACTAATCTAAAAATAAGTCTGTCAACAAAAGTATGTATGACCAAAGTAGGGTGACAATTAGGCATTGAATTAATTATATGATCGATAACTGAAACCTTCAAAGAGCTGTAAGTCCTGTAGTAGGTCTGGAATCCACTATGAAAGGACATCTGCAAGACCCAGTGGGAAAACTACTGTTGTCTCTTGAGGGTAAGTAAGTTTGCTTATGACTGATAGTGCACTTTTCCAATGAGTGTACAGAGAAATGAGGATCAAAGTAAGCTCAAGTTAGTTGCTGTCACGGGGAATTTTTGTTAATCATCTATAGTTCAGTAGAGAGAAAGCTGAAACAGATACTCTTCTTCTAAATTAATTAATTGTCAGTCAATTATCATCCGACTCAGTAAATCAGTGTTAAGTAAAGCTGATGACTTAAGGATTTCTTGCTCTCATGTACGGTTAGAATGATGTTTACGCTTCAGCCTTGTACAAAGCAGAAGCTAACTATAACCTAGTAAAAACTGATTAAAGGACCTTTGATTTCTCTTGAGCTAGAAACATCTTAGGCATTAAGTGGAATAAGACTCAACAGATTGCAGGTTCTGACTGCTTACGTTTAAGTTCCAATGAATTAGATCTAATTCTGCATACCTTTAAAATATGCTATCTCAAAGTTGTGAGGATAGGATGATCCACACCACAAGTCTGCAATAACAGAGGCAATCTCCTCTTACTAATTCCTGATCCCTGTCATTGCAATGGAGGCAAAAGTCTTGTGTCCTGTACAAATGCCAGGACATCAATAGGCCCCAGGGGAGGTTGCTGTTTTAATGCAGTTTCAGTATCTGTCTCAGCTGTAACAAATATCTTGTGTGGATGAACTGTAATGGCATTTTGATTTGGCTTCAGTGGAGCCACAATGTCATCCACCAAATGTCTCATTCACACAGTGTATGTTATGATTATATTTGAAGGAATAAAATGCTACTAGTCCATGATATAAATCATTTCAGGTATGCTCAGATAAAGTGACCTAACTTCAATGCTTTTGAATACAGTGTTATAGACAGTGACCTTATCATCATTAAAGAAATAAAGAATAAGCCTATGAAGATCATAAGGGCTCGGTTTCCCTACAATAACTTTCATTACTGTGAAAGGCTCACTTTCTTTTGCTGCAGGAGACACTTATTCACTTATACCATTTGGTTCTTTCCTATTTTATTGTTTAACTAAACAGAAAAGTCCAGACCAAAGTCATCCTGCTGTGTTTCTATAGTGCCATTCATGACATGACATGACATGACAAAAGTATGCCAGAGATCAACACCTGCCAGCTGCCCAACAACATGAAAAGTAAAATACATTCATGTTTTAAAAGGCACAGAGAAGCTGAAAAGGAAGATAATGCTATGAATTCCCAAAGACAAATTAAAGACTTCAACGAAAATGGCTACTGACTATCCTGCATTACACTTCTAGCAGTAATATTCTACATATATACAGGGAATGCTCCCTCGCTCCCTTTTGGGAACAGTGAAATTTATGAATATGTGTTTAAAGTAGTCTTAGCAATAAATAACATGTAACTGAGATTCAGGATCCAAAAACATGCTGAAAATATTTGGCAAAACCTGTCTGATTTATTGTTTGGACTCTAGTTCCATATGTTTTTCCTCCTTCCTGAGGATGGATGTAATTAGTTTTTAAACAGTATCCCAATAATCTTGTTAAACTACGTTATAAATCTGTAGCTGTTATTTTTCTAAAGTGTTGTCCCAGACTTAGGGTAACCAGATCACCAAAAGCACAAACAGAGGCAATTTGCATTTGACTTTCAAACAAAACTGACAGGTGAAATCTATACAAAGGATGCTTCACAGATTTAATTGTCACTGAAAAGAAGTCTAGCTGATTTAGGTCTAAATTCACAATTAGAGCCAAAGTTTCTGACTGGTGTTAAATTAAACACTGGCTAATTTCACACTAGTCAAAAATCTGGTGTGAAATTAACCAGGGTCTAATTTAACATAAGATCTTGCACTGCAGGAGAAATTCATATGCTTCAGTGTAACTTGAAAGCGTTACAGTCTCGATCTTATTACAGTTCCCTTTCTTTTTTATAAGGTCATCTTTTATGAAAAAGCACAGGACCTTGGAGTTCAAATACATTCCACTTCTGTTTAAGTAATCATTTTAATAATGTTCCTTAACATAGCAAGCAACTGTAATATAATGAAAAAGAAGCATGTATTCTCCACTTAAAAGAAGGTGTATTCAGAGGATAATTACAGTTCACAGTATATAAAACACAGCATTCCTTAAATTTCTTACTCACTTGTTTCTGTGGCTGTAACAGTTATGTTGTGCCAAGAAGCTCTCTCTCGGTCCAGAGGTTTAGTTGTAATGATTGTTCCATTGTGCTCATTGATGCTGAACAATCTCTTTAAATGCTTGATGTGGACAATAGAGTACCTGAACCAAAAAAAAAAAAAAAAAGTAAAGAGGTTCCCTAATACTGAAATGTTCCATCAAAGCAAGGACATAGAAAGCTATTGTCAGTTGAGAAAACAGAGCTGTGCATATATACATACAAATGTGTGCTCAGAAAACTCAGAAATCATGAAAAATGTACGCTTATAAACATTTAAAATTCACTGCTGCCAAGATCAAAGTTCTTCTTTTTATAAAACTAAATATATCTCAGATCTATATTAATGCGAACTGAATCTGAAATGCATTATTCATTCTTACTTTTAAGTCAGGCTCACAGCAGGTGAATGACTTCGTTGAAAAGAAAAAGCATAAGTGCCACTTGTGAGATGAATAATAGTAACAGCTAAGTGGAGGTATAATGGCAAATCTATTTTATCATTGCTGACATGCTTTGATGCCAAAGGAGCAGACATTATAAAGAAAGGCAGACAACTATCTGTAATGAGGTGACACCTAGGCAGGGTACAAAATCCTAATGCAGGACATGATTGCAAACGAGTCCAGTGTTCCTAACTCTTCACTGAAAAGGCTCCGGATGCTATGTCCATACATACATACATACCATTTAAATAGTTAAATCTAACCAATGGTCACAGGCCAGAGAGAGACTGAATAAGACACCAAAGATACTGGTTCAGAAGGAAAGGGTATTTACTAATGTTTTTCATGACATACAAAAAAAGACTGCATGTCACAGTTCCTAGCAGTGTCTGTTTCATGGAAGTAAAACCTGTTTGAAAAGTTGAAAGTTCTTACCACTCCCATTTGGAATTCCCACATGCAACTATTCCCTCTTTTATTGTACCTTTAATTGTGCTTGACAAAGTCTTTCTATCTCCTGTTGACACTTAGGACTCCTGATCAGAATATATGCCAAAGGTTGGATGACTCTCTAACTCGTTATTTATAGTTACCTTTTGTCTGTTTTGAAGATCAGCAAGAGGATAAATCAGGAAGCCAGCAAAACAGTCCGTGAAAGTTCTTCTCATGAGCCAAAGATCTGACGTTTATAAACTTCTATTTTAGGGATTTACAATTCAATTATTTTATTTTATTTTTTTAATGTGAGTATTCCTCATCATCTGTATCCAATGCTTGTTTAGGGTTTTCTGACATTGATATTTTTTGTTTGGGGTGTATTTGGTATTCTGATTTTTTATAGATAATTTTCAAAAAAAACATGTTGGATATTTTTAGTTGTTTGTTATTATTGATGTAGTGAAAATTTGTTCATGTCTTTTTTACTTTGTTTGTTTGATGATTGGCATCCACAAGGCAGCACAGCTGGTTTTCTGTATTATAAGCAACTGCTGTCATTTACGGTAGCAATGGTCTCAAAATGAGATTCATATGCATGGCACTTACCCAACAAATTTATCTTTACATTAGAAGTGACATAGTCTATTTTTAAAAAACTCAGTGATGCAATATATGCACCACTGTTTTGGGACTACGCAGACATTCAGCAAGTTCCATCAAACTATTTCAAACTAAGAAGTCAGATATATATGCACTATGTTTAAATGTTTTGCAGGAGAAATTGCAGTCCTCTAAATAAACAAGACTACCCCCACCCCTCCTTTTTTTTTTTTTTTTTTTTTTTTTTTTGTGTGTGTGTGTGTGTGTGTACATATATATTTTGGGTTTATTTTTGTTTAATTTAACCTTTAAATAGCTTAGTAAATAAAAGAAAATTAATGTAAAATCATAACAAATGATTTGCATTGACCAAACTTCTGAAGACCGAACTATAGGTAGGTAGGTAGATAGATAGACACACACATATATTTCTGCTATTAGGAATATACACACCATAAAGTATTTTGTGAATCATCCATTTTTCCATGTATCCTAGCCTAAATCGTACAGTGCACAGTGACGTCAAATAACTTGAGAAGCCATTTTAATTATAAACCCTATGTTAAAGATTAATTACCTGTTTTTTCCCTTAAGAGACAGAAAAATTATTCTGCAAAATTGAAAGACTGAGAGACTCTTTTTATATAGTATCTCTGTGAGGCAGTTGTGGTGGATGTAGGTTTTGGTCATGCTGAAATGAGCAAATGCCAGTGGAGTTGTTCTGTGTCTCCCTCCTAGCAATGAATCCATCTCTCCATATCTCCAGAAGTTATTTGGAACAGACTGGAACACCTCCAGACACTTACAGCTTTGGCTGTGGTACCCTACCTCTGCTGCTATGCACAGCCTCTTCCAAGCCACCGATTAAAACATTACCCCATATCAGAATTATTGCAAAGGTGCACAAAAACGCTCATTTATTGAGACTTTGGGATAGGGGTCAGGATTTACTCTACTTATTGGTTTTGGCTGGGATAGAGTTAATTTTCTGCATAGTAGGTTGGATGAGGGTATGTTTTGGATTTGTGATGAAAACAATGTTGATAACACAAGGATGTTTTAGTTATTGCTGAACAGTGCTTACACAGAGCCAAGGGCTTTTCTGCTTCTCACCCCACCAGCGAGCAGGTGGCGGGGCACAAGACATTGGGAGGGGACACAGCCGGGACAGGTGACACTAACTGACCAAAGGGACATTCCATATTGTATGACATCATGCTCAGCAGTAAAGCTGGGAGAGGGTGCTGTTCACTGGGGACAGACTGGGTATCTGCTGGCTGACAGTGAGCAATCGTTCTGGGGGGGTTACATAATTTGTTTTTCTTGGGCTTTTGTTGTGGTTTCTGTTTGTTTTGGGTGTTGGTTTGTTTTTTTTTTTGTCTTTGTTGTTTTCTTTGTTCTTTTTTTAATTATTAAACTGTATTAATCTCAGCACATGAGTTTTCACACTTTTATCTGTGATTCTCTCCTGCATCCCAATGGGTGAGGGAATGAGTGAGGGGCTGTGTGGTTCATAGCTGCCTACTGGTATTAAGCCACTAGACGCAGAATAACTTAGGCTATGACAATGAAAGCATGGTTAACTGTAATCATGAGCCAAGGAAAGGAACAGAAATAGCCTTTGGAAATGCCAGCTACATCTATATTTGAGGCCTGTCCACATTTTAAGTTAAGTACCTGACTGGGCAGTTATCATCATCTGGATCTCTAGCAGTTACGACGCCCACCACTGAACCACTCACGGCCCCTTCAATGATCTCCATCACATAGTTCTCCAAGGTGAAAACCGGAGGTTCATCAGCATCTTCCACAATGATTTTGACAATGGTTTTGTCTTCAAATGGTCCTTCTTTCAAAAAACGCTCATCGATGTACCTGTTTACAACTTTTGCTTGAATACTGTATCTCCTCTTGCTCTCATAATCCACTCTCTGTTAAGAAAGAGACATGTGGAATATTTCTTGTTTCATATTTGAACTAAATATAATTGAATAGGTGGTGTGAGATTAAAGATAAAACAGTGCTACCCTTCTTTTAGGAATGTTTCAGAAATAGTTACTTCTAAAATTTCTTTTTTATGTTAAAAACACTTTAAAATGAAGCTATGCTAAGCCACTGTTTGCTTTCATATGTAGACTGGGTTTAATGTTACAGTTAAATAACACCGCAAAAGAAATCTTCCTGTAGAATGTCACCCCTAAAAAAACAATTTCTTCTCTTAATACTTTTATTTCCAGCATAGGTGTAACCTAGTGAACACTATTCTTTACTCTTACATAAACAATGTGAATCAGTTAATTTGTAGGGGTTAAACTGAGTATCTTAAAATGTATTATCTAAAGGAAATATATTCCAGAAGGCAACAATGAGTGTTTGATAAACACATATTTACATTACTATTTTAGATAGTAATTTTCTTCTGTAATGAAAAAAAAAAACAAAAACAAAAAACCCCAAGCAAACAAAACCTAAATAAATACTTTCCTGAATTGTAATAAATCCAAAAAGGGGAAAAAACCCCAAAAAAACCAACAACCAAACAAACCAAAACCACAAAACCAAATCCACCAAATTTATAGTGTTCAGTTCTTCAGGGTCCTGGGTTTCACTAAAATATCAAAACCTATTATCAGTTCATATGATGACCTGGAAATTCCAAAATAAATCACACAGTATCAAAGCCTCTTAAATATCTTAATTCATAAACTGGTATCTTTTTGAGTGTATTTAGTGTCTTTTCAAAGCTATATCATGACAAAAACTCCACTGTCTATCTAGTACTTTAATATATTCTAACTTCAGTTAAGTTTAAAAGGAGGTGTTGGAAGTAAAGAAATATTGTGTACAATTTATCGATAAAGAATTTACAAAAGATGCACAGAAGAGATAGACCATTCTTTCACAATGGGATACACTGTGTTGCACAGCTAGGAACAACATAAAAATATTTTGACTGCCACTATTGTATTCAGCAGTAATTTGAATTCAGTAATTCAGAAAGAAAAGCATGTTTCATTTTATCCCCATAATATCCCAATCGAATCATGAAGACTGAAGAAAGAAAACATAGTAGAATACAAAGCAATAGGCCTTTTTAAAACATCCAGGTTGCTTGAGGG
This sequence comes from Falco cherrug, assembly GCF_023634085.1. NCBI lineage: Eukaryota > Metazoa > Chordata > Aves > Falconiformes > Falconidae > Falco > Falco cherrug. The sequence continues at coordinate 65,174,082 of NC_073699.1, forward strand.
GGTTCTTTACAGTACTTAGAGATTTTTTAGAAGGTTTCTGAGATCTCACCTTTTTTAGTAAGATAATTCCTTCTTGAGTCTCATTGTTAGTAATCATGTCAAAAACATCCGAAGTATCTCCTTCAATGAAATAGTTCATGGCTGCATTCTCCCCTATGTCGCTGTCTTCTGCAAAGACCTTGCCTACAGTAGTGCCCACAGGAGCCTCTTCAGAGACACTCATATAGTAGATTCCTAAAGAAACAAATACTGGCACAGGTTAGTGATCTGTCATGGTTAACAGCTGCTGTAGCTATGATGGCCTGAGGCTCTCAGAAAGTTGGGAAAAGCTCCCTGCTTTTATTAGAGCAACGGATCTAATCCATCAATGGATAGATCTTGGAGGCAGAGGACAACAACCTTTCCACTCATGAGTCCTCCTCTCTCAACCCACTTTAGCAGTAAGTAAAGAGCTAGGGACAAGGGGTAATGGTTTTAAACTAAAAGAGGGTAGATTTAGACTAGATACAAGGAAGACATTTTTTACCGTTATGGTGGTGAATCACTGGAACAGGTTGCCCTGTCCCTGGAAACATTCAAGGTCAAGCTGGATGGGGCTCTAAGCAACCTGATCTAGTTGAAGATGCCCCTTCTCACTGCAGGGGCATTGGACTAGATGACCTTTAAAGGTCCCTTCCAACCCAAACTATTCTTTGATTCTCTTCTATGATTCTATGAACCAACAGGGTGAAAAAGCAGTGGAGGGCAACACTTTCCAACTGCATTTCATTAGTTCTTCCTGACAGACCAGCTAGCAGCTCCCATGTCTGCTAGAAACTCCCTGGACAGAGAAGGTCACATCATTTGCCAAAAGGTTTACAGTATCTGTAAGCAAAGAATGAAGAGAGGATAAAAAGAAAGAAGCTGAGTGAAAATGGTACTAAATATCCCGTTGTCCAGATTTTAGGCTTAGGTACAGCAAACTATACGGAAAATAATTTGGTAAGTCATTTGCTTCCAAAGCCTAGTTATAAACACACCAGGCTTGAGGTCTTCTGTAATGATAGGTTTTCTTTTCCTCTTTACTTTTGAGATTTTGTGTGGGATTTTTTAAATTTAATTTTTATTTAAAACTGTATGATGACGTCAAAGCACAGACCTGTCTTGAACAGTGAACTTAATGGAGTTCCAGTATATCTAAATTTCCTCAAAGCTTCAACTAGTATAAGTAGCCTATACTCACGCTGTTGAAATTTAGGTGGATTGTCATTGATGTCAGAGAGGTTGATGGTAACAGTGGCTGTTGCTGAAAATGCCCCTGCTTGCCCAACCATATCTTTGGCTTGAATGATGACCAAATACTGATCTTTTGTTTCTCTATCCATTTGGGAAGCCATTCTGATGACCCCTAAAAAAGAAAACTATCATGTAATAACATATAATAGTCTCAGTTTTTCCAACATGTGACCATATAATATGGGTATAAAATGCATCATTGGACACAGTTATGAACTTACATTTGAGACCATGCACAGCATAACTGTCCTAATACTGGGAATTAGTACTAGTGGTAACATCTATGCTGTATGACAGATCCATATGCATACCTAGACTTCTGGCGAACAGAACACACCATATATCTCCTCTCCCATTATAACCAGCTTTCTTCCCCAGAAATCGGGACTTTGGACAGATGTCACATATCTGTGTTTTTTCCAACATAGAGATAGTAATGTCACACAATGAGTCAGAGATGTTAACCCAGAAGTGGTCCCACATCCATTTGTTGTATAGGGTAGTCAGAATCCAGCTCTTCTCTTTAGCAAGATAATTTGTTAAATACATTGTTGATTCTCTAGAGATAAAGAATTTCAGCTTCCTATGGGAAAGAAAGTTTTGGGTTTTTTTTTTTCACTCTAAGAACTATGCAAAGTTATACAAGTGTAGGGTGATATCAGTTGATCTTTGTGTTGAAATGAATGCAGACATTTTTGCTTGCATCCATTTTATGTTAGTTTATGAATGTTTTCAATTTACAAGATCATTTGTAGTACCTGTCTTTGGCTCCACAGAGAAATAAGGCTGTCCCTGAATGAGACTGTAAAGCAGACGGGCACTATTCCCATAAGAAGGATCATCACCATCTGTAGCTGTTACCTGTGTAACTGACGTACCTCAAGGAAAAAATGAAATAGACTATGTTTATTTTCTTCTTATATAAATTACCACATAAAAGCATAAACTCTTTAAAAACCTTTTAACATACCAGTTATATTAGCAAGCAGTCCTGAAAATTTACAGGAGCAGACAGCACTTCTAAAATTTGTCATTAAAAAGGGAAAATATTTCCTCAGAAACTATTCTTGCTGCATTCAGACTTTCAATTAAAATAAAAATAAATAGTGTAAGACTTTTCAGAACTATATTTATACTGTTTAAAATTCTACATGTCTGATGCCTTTTCCCCTAATTTCTGACACATGAATGGAGTATAACAAACTTTTTTTCTCCTTCTCTTGTATGTTCTTCAAAGTATTTTATGGAAGTTTCCCATGGGAATAATAAAACACAGCCACTTTATCAGCAGTAGGCCCGCTGGTGATAAAGAAATTAAGTGTTAGCAAACAAAGCAGCCACAAAGTATAACAAGGCTCTGATAATTTTTTTTTCTCTTTGAGTCTTTAATGAGACTGTCCTAGTGCAACAGTGACGGCAAAATCCCCAGTGCAAAGACACAGCAGAATCAGTCTGCAGAGCTTGATTTCATTTCTGGCTGGAAGGCGGTTATATCCTAGATACAAGATTGACAGCAATCTCACAAGCTCCGTCAGTGATGATTGTCCTTTGAAAGAAAATATTCACAGTAGCATCACTTTGTAACGTAATCATTATTTTTGTCTTTTTTCCTCATCTAGGTTCTGCATAAGAATACAAATATCACTTGTGACTAACAGCAGAAAATCAAACTACTTTCTAAAAGTTTCTGACATACAATCACATGGTTGCACCTGCTTACCAATATAGCTGTATAGTTATGCTGGAGGAGAAAAGAAGAAGAAATGATGGAGTGCAAGGAGTTAGAACAGAAACACCTTTTTTATGACAAATTCAAAGTTGATAATTATCCCCATTAAAACACATAAATTAATTTCTGAATTTTCCAGCAGGTCAATAATTTTATTTTTAAATGGAAATGAAGATGGCTTTCTCATAGAAGGATATGCTGAATGAAATATTTTGATTATTAAAAAAAAATTTTTTTTGCATTTTCTCTCATTTTATTCAGCAACAGTTCAAGTGATTCCATAATGCATGTTGTCTTCTCTCAGAGTGGAGGTACACTAAAATGTTATTAATTGCCACCAATTTTAGAGTTATATGTCCTTCAAAACATACCCACAATACCAAACTTCTGACCTTTAGGTGTGTATTAGATGTGTGCATAGAAGTATACACATATATGCTGTTCCCTATTCCTCTGGAGAAACGTTAAAGATGAAATGACAAATTAATATTTAATCAGGGCACTTATGTGCTTCAGAAGTAACAGTCTTTTTTAATATGACTGAAAAGTGAAGGAAATCTTCAGCTACACAACTGTTAACTTCTCATCAGCTGCAATCTATGAAAACTGTTCTAACTAATACAGGAAATTAATCCTTTAAGACAATTTAGCATGACTAGAATGTAGTTGCCTTGGGAAAGAAAAAAAAAAGGGGGGGGGGGGGGAAGAGTGCTAGTTAGAAAGGGATCAAGAACTTTGAATAATCCAATAGGTGTAGTCTGTTATAAATGTCATTTTCTACTAAACCGAGGTACCCATGACTACATTTCGAAATTGACTCATTTACAGCACCATATTTAATAAATTAGGAATAAGATCCAACATATATGGGACTGCAATGCTTTTGTGCATCTCACTCATTTAAAGGTAGATTTATTTTCTGCACAGTTTCTAACCATTAGAAGGAAATGTTGAATCTAAGCCAGTATTTGCTGCTTCTCTAAGCCCCAGCCTACTTTTCTGCTTGCCTGTTGACTCTTCCAGAGTCTAGCAGAAGGCAGGACAGAAGCACGGAATATGTCTAGTACTCAGTGTGATGTAGCTGCTGGCTACAATAGAAAGGTAAGAGGCATCTGGTAAAGAGGGAGCTGACCTGGAGGAAAGCAGTAACAGATCTCCTGCACTCTCAGAAGGAAGACTATTTCTAAAATGGGATGGCATGAGACCATGTAAAGAGAGGGCTATGGTTTTAACATTTTTTCAGCCGAAAGATTTCATGATTGTTGTATGAACCTCCACATTAAATATGGACTATGTAATAAACAGAAGAAAAATATTATCCTAGGTTTAGAATACTTTTTCCATTTTTAACTTTTCACTGCTATGAAGCCTGCATTTCTTTATACATTTAACCCAATCACAAAAAATAGCAAGACGTTTACTGAATGGAATCTTGTTTACCTAGACATTTGTATTTGAGTGATAGAAATTACAATGTTAATATTAGGTACTCAGAAACTCCAAAAAGTCATTTTTGGTAACGCCATGTTTGGGAGAAGTATAGTTGATCAGATACAAATAATATATTGTAGAACAATCCATTAACACAGACCCACCATCCACAAACAAACAACAACAACACACAAAAAAACCCAAAACAAAAAACAACAACAAACCACCAAACCCTTAACTCTTGACATTGCAGCCATGACATGATGTAATTGACAGTCAAACTATGATACTATGATATAGTTTCACAATATTTATGTGAAAATGGATATCATAGCAGAGGCAAATTAACTAAATATGCCTGTGAGCTTTCAAACAATCATTTTGAATATGAGAGTCTGTGTGATGTTGACATAAAGTTTAGCCTTAAACATATTTTTTATGTACACAGCAAAGTCTTACGCTGGATAGTAAACATGCTTACACATTTCTTGCTTTTTATTATCTTTATTTAAGGCAAACTACATTTTGCTGATTGCTGTATAAGATTTTTCTTTGCATTTCTGCAGCCCTGGTTTTACCCTTCCTGGGCAAAACATAGTGGTGCCGTTTATACACTGCAGGCTACTAGGTAAACTGTAGGGCCTTCATATGGCAAATAGTTATTAATTTTTCTAACTAGAGCTTCAATTCTATAAAAACATTAAGTATGATATATTATTGCATCTAACTCTTAACCATTCCATCAGATATACTGTATCTGTACAAGTTTAACAGCTATATGGAAAACACTTAACATAAAATCGTACCAAATGCCTGAGGGAAAACCAGTCCTGTGTTCTCAGAAGAGTCCATTTGCTGACAGGCTTTTCATTTACTGTGACACCTGCATATAAAATCCTAATAAAATTTAGTAGTGAGGATAAGTAGAGAGCTAAGAAAGAAGTAAAATGTGTTCTAATTTGTTGACTCATTAGGATATATATATATATATTGATATTTGTACCTAACTTTAGACAAAATTATCTGTGCTTAATTTCTGTTTTTCTGCAATTCTCTGAGGCAAGTGGCTGGCTATAAATTATTTTTTATTGCTTTCTTATGTCCAGACAAAATGTTCACTAACAGTGAGCTGTTTTCCCAAGTATCGAACATGCTTCCTAAGTGTGTTTTCTGTGATGAAATTACTAGGAGATCCCAGGTCTAGCATCAGTGAGCTGAACTGATGCTAGAGAAATCTGAAACAGATCAAAGGGCAAGCCTCTCTATTGCACTGCATCACTCACATAATTCTGGTCTGCATCCCTTATTATGCAAGAGGATGTTTTGTTTTACTGAGAGAAAAGCCCTGATATAATGAAACATTATGGTATCAATGATACAAATTTTAGTTGGTTACTGTTTCTATCTACTGGGAAGGTAGAAATCTCCTTGCAAGGATGAATGCTTTACTGTGCATACTGAAACAGGTTTCACCTCAGAATTGCAGTCCTTACCCTTTGAGAAGCAGAGCAAGTAAGCCCAGAGAAGTGTCATTGTGTGTGGCTCAGCTGTTTCATGAGTTGGAGTTGATCACTGTTAAGGTATATACTACCATACACCACTCCACTTACATGCTATATGAAAGACATACACATCAGTGTGCCAGTAGTGTTGTAGTGTCTACGTGGAAGAAGTAGGTGAAAGAATGATCTCTGAAATAGCTATGGTATTAGGGCTGGCAAGGTCAAAAATAGCAGCAGTGTAGAAAACATTTTAAGATCCATAGGACTGACTTAGATTCACATATCATACACTGGATGATTGCAGATCTGTGTTTACAATTTCAGGTAGTTTGCGTCTGACAGAGGAAGTACACAAGGATCTTATTTTGTTTTCCACCCATTCGGAAAAAATGAGAGGTGATGTTACTTCTGGTTTTTTTTCATGTCATATATTTCTATATTTTATTGGAATGTTTTTTTAATAATCTTACCAGAATATCACAAAATATTTTTTTTCCAGTTTAATTAATCTTATGCTGGTGTGATACTGTATTTTAGGAATTTAAATATATAATAGATGACAGAGGAGACTGGATGAAGACAGGTGAACCTTTCAGTTTTAGGGTATCAATTTATAGCAGACAAGTCAATAAAGGTTGAAACTTCTCATCTGTCAACTGCTTGTTGATGGTTTCAGGTGAGAAACAAGTACATGGGAAAAGATTGCTGCTGTTGGTTTTGGCCATAAGTACTGCCCTACTTAACTTTTTCCTTTTTTTTCCATATAACCATCATTAAGACAGAATCTCATCATTAAGACAGGAAGATAAAATAGAAGGAAAACGTAACTCAATTCTTGATATACTTCTGTGAGTAGTTACAGGTTGGCGTGAGTGTAAATCAACGCATACTAAATAATCTGCTATTTTAAAACCATTTTTATAAGGACCAAGTCTCGTGTAAGCAATGCTTTATCACAGGGGAAAAAAGAAAGGGGGGGAAAAAGAAAGGAAGAAAGGAAGAAAGAAAGAAAGAAAGAAAGAAAGAAAGAAAGAAAGAAAGAAAGAAAGAAAGAAAGAAAGGAAGAAAGAAAGGAAGGAAGAAAGAAAGAAAGGAAGAAAGGAAGAAAGAAAGAAAGAAAGAAAGAAAGAAAGAAAGGAAGGAAGAAAGAAAGAAAGAAAGAAAGAAAGAAAGAAAGAAAGAAAGAAAGAAAGAAAGAAAGAAATTGTAAATTTGTAAATCCGCATAAACCCAGATAAAAATATCCAGATAATTCTAGACAATAAACTATGTCCATTATTACTGTGAGAACATTAAAAAAAAAAATATGCAAATGTCCTTGACAAGGCACCTGTCTTCTATTCTCCAAACTTCAGTGAATGAGTAAGATGCAAAGGCTAGAAGTAACCTCTGAATAAGTCACTGATAATGTTAGAAAGACCAAGGGATAAGATGCAGAAGTCTTGAGACAAATATGTCTGTCTGCATGGAAGAAAGTAACAATGAAGAAACAACCATACAGCCAAAAGTGATTTCCCTGGTAGAAGGTGGTATAAGCAGGGCGACTAGGAAGCAAATTGATTAAACGGATGCCTTTTGTAGCTCTTGCTGGTACTGATGCTGACCTACTGCCTCCTGACAGAAATTAGAATATTCACCCCACTTTTGATTAAACCCCAGGCATGAATATCCTTTTCTTGCAAGTGCTATCTAGGCTGTCAGAAAAAGATTAAGTTTACAGCTTCCTGTGAAAGATTCGCTGAATCTATCCTAAAAGTTGAATGGCTAATGCTCAATGAAACATAGTTTTTATTACTTTTTATGATCACTGATGCTGTTACATTAATGACCTCATTAATTCATACAGTTTTAAGTAGTACAATATTTGGATTTCTTTTCAATATTATTTGGTATAGAGACAACCAAAAGAGATAGAGGTTTGAATTTAAAAGATTACTGGGATTCTTTCTGTAAGAATTTGGTTTTCCTCTGAATTTGAAAATAGTTATTTGGAGATAGCACTTTCTATAACATGCTTGTTTATGTCAGCTGCATTCACACTTCGGGGTTTTTTAAGGATTTAAATGTATGTGTATACATGTTAGGTATACATATGTGCATGTACATAGATATATATATGTATACCTATATTTGCCAGGTGTTGACTTTGCTTCATTTTTATTGTATTAAGTTTCCAGATACATGACAGATCCTAGTACAGATCTGTTTGAAAGTGTGGAGGTGGAAAAGAAGAGGTGCAGGAATTAAGGTGTTCCTCTTGACAGAAAATTGCCATTTATGTGCTTAGGAAATTGGAAGTCCCTTTCACACAATCTAATCTAAACAAAGAGAACCTGATAATTGGGAAGAGGGTTGGCAACGTAGATAGGCAGGCATCATACATGGTGTTACTGTGGTCATCACATCAGCCCCACATCAGCTCCATACCACTCCTGCTCTGAATCCATTACTTATAGGAAGGAAATTAACCCTATCTCAGGGGATAGGGTGGAGGTGGTAATTTTGAGTGCCTGTCTTGTGGATGTGATTCTTTACCAGTTGCAGTACAAAATGTTTTATATTACACAGGGTATAATAAAGACATATTGTTTAATCGCTAAGTAGAATCACAGTATACTGAAGGATACTGTTCAGTACTTTTCAGTTCAACCAAGCTTATATTTATGTCCTTAGAAGAGCCAGCTGAGGTCAGAGGACTTTAAAGTTTATGTGCATCCTACTCCTCTTTCAGATTGACAGAGGTTTGAAAAGCTGACAGACAGGTTGTAACAATAATCATAGACTGACAAATTTTCTAGAGACTAGGATGCTATACTGTTATGGTTCAACTCCAGCTGGCAACAAAATACCACTCAGCCACTTTCTCACTCCCCCCTCACTCAGAGAGATGCAGAGAAGAATCAGAAAGTAACGTAAAACTCCAGGGTTGAGATAAAAACAATTTAATAAGTAAAGCAAAACCCACATGCACAAGCACAGCAAAACAAGGAATTCATTCACTACTTCCCAACGGCAGGCAGGGTTCAGCCATCCCCAGGAAAGCCGGGCTCCATCACGAGTAACGGTTACTTGGGAAGACAAACCCCATAATGCTGAAAGTCATTCCCCCCTTCATTCTTCTTTCCCCAGCTTATATACTCAGCATGATATCATATGGTACGGAATATCCCTTTGGCTAGTTCAGGTCAGCTGTCCTGGCTGTGTCCCCTCCCAGTTTCCCGTGCCACGCCCCCACCCCCCCACCCCCCCCACCCCCAGCCCTCTCACTGAAAGGGTCCAAGGAACCAAAAGTCCCTGACTTAGTATAAACATTCCCCAGCAACAACTAAAACCCTCAGTGTGCTATCAGCATTGTTCTCACACCAAATCCAAAACACAGCACCGCTAAGAAGAAAATCAACTCCATCGCAGCTGAAACTGGGACATATACTGATTGAAAAAGTAGTGAAATCTGTCAGTCCCAAATCTTTGCAGTATCAACTGGTTATAGTACTCCATGTATTTTGAATGGTAATGTTATATTTTTAAACAAGTACAAATTTCAAGGCTGAATCACTGATGGGAAAGACAACTCTCGATAGTCAATCCAAGCATGTATTCAGATTCTGTAAAAAGACTTAGATACATGTAAGTACCTAAATATTTAAAGTCAAGGATGTTAACTAGAGGTATGCACAACCTTCAGTGTAAGCATATACCTTTCCAAATTTTCAAGCTTGTAAAATACTTTGCTTTCTTCTCACTGAAAAGCAGTCCATAAAATATGCTATTAACATTTTATATCAACATAGCTATCTAGAAAAAGGTCAGGAAATAAAAGAGTTTAGTTCAGGGCATGTCATACCTTCAGGTGACATCTCTGGAACAGTGGCAACATAAGGTCCATCCAAGAACTGTGGTTCATGATCATTGACATCTTGAACCTTGATAATAAATTCTGATTCAGGTTCAACAGGAAGCTGAGTGCTCTTGCTAATTGCTTGTGCTCTTAGAGTGTAGAAGGATTTCTCTTCTCGATCAAGCTTTTGTATCACATAAATTTTGCCATTATTTTCATCAATAATAAAAATGCTTCCAGCTCCCTCCCCAGTCAAAATGTATTTTAGCTTGCCATCCTGCTTGTCTAAATCTGATTTCAGCTGCAAGTAAAAAACAGAAAAATAAGCTGCATTATAAGAGGAATAAAGTTTTGGGATATTCATTTTAGGTTTTCATTGTTTTTATTCTACAGTGAACCCTGTGATTAGTAAGCTTTCTTGGATACTAATATTTAGAAAAGCATACTGTCACATTTTCAGTCAGTCATGTCTCAGTTTTAAAGTATTGATATAACAGAAATATAAATGCATGGTAAACCTTAAAAATGATGCTTCAGCCACTTTGAAGTGAAGGGAATGACTGTAAGTACCTACTTTAAATCGTTGCTTTATCATCTTCCATAAAATTCTGCTGAAAATGATACAAAGGTCATTAAACATTATCTACATTTTTATTATTATGAATGCCAAGTGTACTTTATAAGTTTTATATATTTTTTGTACTCAGCAATACTAAGTGTAAATGAAAGACACTGGTGTTCTATTTCTGTTGAAATATTGTATTGAAGAGATGAAAAGCCGTTCTATGGTATAAGCCTGTATTATTTATTCTAAAACAAATTGATAGACATTTTCCATTTCTTTCCAGGATGATCTGCATCCTCTGTTTTTTACTAGGATGAACACCCTCTGATGAAGCTGAGCCCTGGACACCATTGCGGTCCAGCTGCATTTGTTTATGCCAACAAAATAGTTCTGTTAATGCTAACAGTACACACCAACACCTTTTTAATAGCAATAACTTAATTTCTTAAAATGTGAAGCATCCAAAGTTGAATTTTATAGGAACAACAATTTCTATCATATTTTTATTTATTTATTTATTTATTTTGGGTTTAGAACAAAAGATATCAAAATGTCTAAGAGCCTGGATAATAATTGAAAAATCCAATGTAACAAAAAGAAAAAAACCCCAAGTTTTATTAAACCTGCTTCTCCTACAAAGCAGCAAGTTTAAAATTTAAATAATATGTCTAGCTTTTGACTTTGATAATCTCACTGTTCTTCTTTATGCTTATTGACCCCACAGCTCAGTGTAGGATATAAGGCCACAGGATGGGGAAGAAGTGACTATGAGGTGTAAAAAGGGCACATTTCCCTATTGAATCTACTCAACATATTTTGTAATAGCTTTTAAAGCTGCAAAAATAATTTTAACTTTTCTTTGGAACAATGCCCATACCTTTTGAAGATTTTCATAATGCATAATTTTCTGCATGCATTAAATGGATAGTTTATTCCAAAGGCGATGAGGACACTGCTCTGAGGTATGAGGAATAGTTTTGAGTTCCTGCTCTGAGTTCTGTCACAGTATTTAAACCCTAGATTATACAGAGTTAATTCCTCTTGCCAGTACAAGACAGAATTTTCAAGGCTAGGGAGTTTAGAACCATTTCAAACATGAGCAACTTAAAGCCAAATATTTTCAACACAAGTCGTTGTGTGCAAAACATGGAGCAGGTTCACCACTTTATGAGTGATCTGGTAGAACTTAATTTTAACACCATCCAAAATTGGCATCTGGATAAGGGGCACCACAGTTTCTTTTTGAACGATAAATCTTGGTTTCCTTCTCATGAACCCCAGGGCATGGAAAAGGTGTTGAGTATCTACACCTTTAACCTAAGATGGGGTTCAGATGGGATCATAGAGTGTATCAAACTCTTAGAGACGGGAAGCATGCCTCAGACTGGCTTTTTAGACATAACTTATGTTGAACCACTTCACTCAGAATCATTTCTCCCCAAAAGATTGACTTTGACCATGACAAAGCATGCTGAAGGTTCTCAGTTTACCTGTTTTAGTAAGCTAGACACGAAAAAAAAAAAAAAAAATGTTCTTCCCATTGTAAATGAGAACTGGAAACAAGAATGTATGTACTTGTCCTCACATATCTGCCACTGCAGTGCTGATGGATGTTTTTTTTTTTCTTAAACATGATAGTGGGAAAGGATTTATGCATCTATTTTAAATGAAATTTGAAGATTGAGCTCTGAATCTGACTGTGAAAAGAAGTTGATGTGGAATAGTGCCTTAAAAACAGAGACTGTCTACCTTTGTATTCTTGTTGATACAGTTTCCTTCAGGGCCTTATTTACTAAAAATTCGTGGTTTGGTCATAGTCTATAACTTAGTTTCCTGAAAGCAAAGTATATTCTACTCAATAAAAAGACACAAGTAAATATGTCTGATTAGATAATGGTTAGACTGTAATAAATTAACCATAATCTTCAAAAAAATTCTCCATGTTTTACCTGTGAGAAATAGAAAGGAACTATTATGAATTTTTTCTAAAGCTGTATGAAAATACGTGACATTTATGAAGTCTTTTTACAGGAAGCTGTTTTCCAGCTATGGGAAAAGTAATAATAATTAAAAAATAAGTGTGTCTACACTTGTTATTTCAGAAGAGAGACATCACACTTCCATAGTAGTTAGTTTGAAGGGGCTGTGAAAAAGTAATTAATGAATTTTAAGCACTTTACCCTTTGGGCCAAATTAAATTTTAGTGCTAGTTAATTAGCAGTTAAACTTATTTTGGTTCATTCATCTAGAAAGTGCCTTAAAGAAAAGAAAAGTAGATCTCAAGATAAGAATTACTTCTAGCATACAAATACGAATAACATTCAATAATGATTAATAATAATAACAATAATAATAATAAGCAGAGGGAAGAAAGGCACAGATAAAACCTCATTAAGGCAATTATCTTCTAGCACATTTTTAAAGGAGGGTGAAAAATAATTGCTCACTTTGCTAACCCAACATTAATCTAATGAACCATGCAGATTCCTGTAGTTTCTCAGTAGTAAAAGGATTTAGTATTAATCTGTTTCATTAAAAATTAATGAGGGGTAAATCAGCTGCTACTTAGTGTAATAGAAAATCAGACTAAATACTGTTTGTAAACTACACTGCACTCAGTTTGGCTGCTTTAATGCTGTGCCAAAAATAGCACAAGCAAATTGCCAGATGTTGATAAATGAGTCCTTAACTTTCATTCAGAAGACAGAAAGGAACTTTCAGCTTGATATCTCTATCTGTTGCGTATGGAACTAGTTTTAGTAACACAGTGAATGTGGGGTTTCCTTGACAGCAGACCTAGGTGAAGGAAGGTCCGTGGTACTGTCACAACCTCCAGCTCTTGGATCCGTACTCTGACCCTAAGTAAGGTCACAGGAAAGGAGAGATGTTGTGCCCTGATTAAAACTTCCTGAGCTCCTCTTTCTGTCTTTCTTGATACTTTCAGGTCACTGGAGATGTTTGGTCTTCCAGGTGAAGGTACTAAACTGCTAATCAGCACAATAAATCTAACCTCGTACCATCCTTGAATGATTACTTATCATACCTGTCCAACATACACAGGCACCGTTGAAGTCTGCTCCTCAGTCACAAGAAGTGGCTCACTTTTCACCCAGCTACGTTTCACTCTTCGAACTGCTGTGAAAGGCTGATCTGTGCTTTGAGCACTGCGGTTCTCTGTGCTTGGAGAGCCAGGCCAGAGCTGAACCAGCATTAGCATGAGAGATAGCAGTGCAGAGCAATTCATGCTGAACCAGTCTTTCAATCAATTTTCATCTGTGGAAGAGGAGAAAAAAATAATAAAAAAAAAAATGACAAAGCATCACTTTTGGTTTTCTGCTTTTACATATTGATTCTGTGCAAATGTAAAAGCTCATCTGCAGTCTTGAAACTTCCTCCTCTCCCTAAAACGAAAGAGCTGAAACAAAAGTCTGTTTCTGATTAAACCAGAGATTGTCTCAGACACTCTGGCATGAAAGTCAAGTATTCAACTTTCCTTTATGAATATCCTACATAGGGACTTTCTATGAAAAAAAGGAAAATCATCCTTCAATTAATTCATCTTCCAAATTAAGCTGGGTAATTGCATTGTGTAGCCTCAGAATAATTTGATTGGAATAATTGTATGTTTCTGCTTTCTGCTTAGACAGGGCTCATTTTAGCAGCAGCCACAGAACTGCCTGAAGGGTGCACATCAAGCCTTAGTGGCCCCGATGAGTGACAGTTGAAATAGAGTGGTGTAGATATTTTTTTTAACCTCTTCTTTCCCTCTTTCCCGACTCAGCAAAATGCCTGTAAAAATGCAAAGGTGGTAGGGTACTATGAAGAAACAGCAAAAATGTACAACTTTCTCCTTCCTGGTCAAAAGAAATCCTCTTAACTGATTTTACCAAGTCTGACATTCTTGTCTTCAATTAAACAGACAAAGGGCAAATGCATCTTGAAAGCTGTAGGTTTCTGCATCTAGTTTCATTGCCACAATGAAAGTATTCTTTCAGAAAATGAAGGCTTTGCACAAACGGTATGCTGTTATTGACTTTTCAGTGATGTAAATTAAACTAAATTTTAGATAAAATGTAATGCTCAATTAAGAATGGTCACCTTCTATAAGGCAAAAAAGGAAAACATTGAAAATCCTTACCACATACATTTCGGGTCGTAAAACTTTACCTGGCAAAGACATTAGTGATTTTATTCCAGGCTTTAGCATTGAAGAATAACTTTTCCTACGCAGAAGCAGTCTGTTTTATGAATTTATCACATGCCAGTCAATTTGTAAAACACACTGGAAAAAAATATTTGGCTTCATTTACTTTAGGCCTGAAAAACCCATTAGCCTTTTTCCTGTCCAGGATAAAATATGAATTTATGTATTTTAAGATCATGATTTTAAAAGTAATGTTATTGATACCCATGCTTATTCAAAGGTAAATGCCATAATTGCTTAAAATGACAGACAGGTTGTATAGACAACTGTTTCTTTCCTTCCAGCAATTTTACATGATGTTGAACATTATTCTGTTAAAAAGTAATCTGCATATGCATATTTAGTGAGAAAAATGAAGGAGTTCTAATAGTAAGGTATATTGAATTGCCAGTGTTAAAGTGCATGTTCCAGTTTCTTAACATTTTCTGATTTCCAACTGTAAAGCTGTAACAGTGCAAGATGACACTTGAATAGAAGGAATGTGACTTGGGTGCTTTCTCATTTCGATTTTCTGTGGAAAATTTGTATTTTCTTATAGCTGCAAGAATAATATTTGTTACATGGAAGACAAGGCCAACAAAGCTCAGCTTGGCTCTCAAATAAAGCTTGAGTGAGGTTTAAAAGGCTTAAGGGCCCTGGAAAGTCTCTCTGTATAACAGGTATATTTAACACTAAACAGTAATTTCCACAGAAGCCAATCCCGAAAATGAACATTTTTATTGCAGTACTTACCAAAGGACAGACAACTCAGACAATGAAAGCTGAATAGTCAAAGGGACCTTTCTGAGGTATCATAAAGAAATTTATTTCAATCATTATTTTAAATGAGGAGACAGGTATTCAGCCTGGGCCACAGCAAATGCTTCCGTCTACCCATTAGCTGGTGTTTTGGCCACTTGTTCAACAAATTATTTCAGGTCTGTGGGCCGGTATTTCATGCAGAGTGAATGCCAAACAGGCACTCATTATCAAACTCACCTGCCAGACACCTTGTATACATATCAACATAGGGAGGGTACAGAATATGGCTACACTGGTCTATTGTTGGCCATCTTTTAGCAATACAGTCAGCAGTTAGCCATCAGCAATGAGGAGCTTAAAGAGCATAATTAATGTTTCGGTCCATTTCAGTGTCGCCTCTTTACTGATTTATGTTAATAGCCTATGATACATGGATTCAAGCATCATATCTTGGACAAACTTGGGGGAAATAAGCATTTTTAGATTTTGATGTGTTGCACATTGTTATCTGTATGAAGACTTTACCTGGGAAAATACAGATGGTAGGCAAATTATTGTAAAAATACCCCATAAAGCTATGTAGTGGACCTGAGAATTATATGTATTTCTGGTTTTCTCTTCTCTGCTGTATCAGACATACTCACTTTGCTTCTACTTTCAGGACCTTTCAAACCATATTTTCTTCCAATGTCCTCCGACTCATTTGGCCTTGAGACGCTGCCTCCAGCCTCTGGCCAGCACATGTTACCATTCCAATTACTCACTTGTGAAACAATCACCTTCTTTCTATTCCACAGACTGTAACTCATCCTCAGAAGTAGGTCTTGTAAAATATTCAGAATCAAATTTCTTATTCCCTCCTCTATTTCTAGTCTTTCCTTTAAAAAAGTCTAAATTTCAGTGTTACCTGCTTAAAGGCAAAAAAAGTGTTCACAGTGTTTACGGTAATTCTGTGCTAAGACTGCTGCCAATCACAGTGACTAGTATTGTCTCATCATTCTCTTATACTCCTCTGTCTTTCCCTATCCATCAGCTGTCTCTTGTTTTACACTCAATTTGTAAGGTCTTTCTAAATGAAATGACCTTGTACTTTGTGTTATAATTATAATATGCAGCACAAGGGAGGATTAGTAAAAGCACAGGGCTTTTAGGTACTATAGTAATGTGCACAAATAGATAATTGTTAATAGAATAATCTTTCATTGAAAACAAAAAGACAAATATATTTTCAGAGATGAGCAAAAGAACTATCACTAATAATTTCCCGAGGGAACAAGAGGAATGGGGGCTATTGTTCTGTTCCTGTCTTATTCTTCAGGAAGTACATCTCTCTCACTTGCATTGGCTTGCAATAATAAAGACTGATACTTAGAACAGAGTAATGAGAATATCAATTGCAGTTGTAATAAACAGGCTACTTTTAAAGTACTATCTTCCTTTTACACCCAATAAAGATCATGAGTTTCCTGACTAAGAACAGATTTACCCTCTTTGCACAAAGTTGCAGAGTCCATTGTTAGGTTCATTCTAGAACCACCAAGTGACATACTGTCACCATTTGAAACTGGATATTACTTTTAGGTTTGCTGATAGTCTGACTTGGTTCTGAATTTCCTTTGTTTAAATAATAGTGATTAAAGTTGAATTATGACCATGTCATTACATTACAAAACAATACCTGTTACTGCTTAGCATTGCAAGAACAACAATAGGAAAAACAAGAGATTTACAAAATACAGCCTCTGGGTTATAGTGAAGTTGGTGGAAAAAGTAAAATACAAAAAAACCAGCCTTCTAAAGCATTAAAAAAAAATACAAACAAGAGATTACAATAAAGATGAGGATAAATTCTGGTCCAGATATGTTAGCTGAAGAATAAGGGAAAAAAAAAAACCCAACAAAACAGGTTAATTTTGTAACACACACACACACACACACCCCAATTTGATATAAGTAAAGCATTTTAATTAGGAGGTGATAAAATACTCAAACATGGTAACCAGGGTCATGGTAAATACTCCTTAACTAGACACCATTAGGACCATCTTGTATAAGTACTTGATCCTGCTTTATAACAGGGTTTTGAAACAGTGGCTTCTGAGAAAAACAGATCTCTCTGTCCTTAAAATTACTGATCAGAACCAAAAATGCCAGACTGAAAAACATTTCTTTTGTGGAATTTGGTGGGTTTTGCTTGTTTTAATAACATCAAGTAAACAACAACAAAGTGGATAAAATCATGTAAGCCAATCTAATTCATTAATATGCAGCTTCTGAAACATATTTCTTATCTCAAGAAGTGGCCTACCATGACATTGTTTTATTTGCAAGTTCTCTTTTCTCTATCAGTGTTGCTATAATTATAGTGAAAGTTGTCTCCCTTATATGGTGCTATCTTTAATTTTCACTTAATAGGATAAAAAAGAAAGGGTATTTGTAACTAACATCTACACACTACTGTGTTAGGAAAAGCTTAAAAGGATAGAAACCTTCATAGTTTCAACTATACATTAGTTCATTTGTACTATGTCTGTTGGCTGTTTGTCCTAGTTACATTTTATATGGCTGGCTGCTGACCAACCTCATTTCAATTGCAGTGCTGCTGCTCTATTTACCTTTCAGAAAAGACTGTATAAAGACTGTATATCGATTCATTTTCATTAACCAGTTTAGGTTTCATACAATATGGTAGACACCTAGGCTATATTACTTATAGAATTCCCAAAGAATTAATCATATGTATAACAACTAGTTTAATTAATGCATATGTATTGTGATATTGGTTTGTTGGTTTTTTGGTGTGGTTTTTTTTTTTTTTTTATCTGTATAGAACAATGACAAAGTCTTCCAGAGTGTGCAAAGTAGTGGACTTAATCTTATTATTGCTGCTTCTTGCCATTGTTGAATTTCACAGAGAAGCAGATAATAATTTTTACAAGTTTGATGTATTAGAAACTCTTCATTTCCATTTTCATTGATTTTTAGCTGTGATTTGATATTTTGCAAACAGTACCAAGATATTTCATTATGTAAGTTTTCCATTCTTCATGTATTTTAAGTATTTTATTTGGAGGCATACTAAACCCCTAAGGAGTAAATATGGCATATTCAGCTCCAACTGTGCTGGATTTGCCCTCTGGTTCCACAGATCCCTACCATCACAGACTGGCACAGAAGTCACTGTTTTGTCAGTAATGTTTAACTGAGTTGATAAAGAGCAACAGTGGGAATAAAAGACTAAAATTTGCAATTTATTTTGCTATTTGAACTTACTGTTTTACTGAATATCATAGTTGTCACTGTGATTGATTGTTTGATTGATTTATTGATTTTTGTGAATGGGTAAATTTGTAAATTTTATACTAGTCCTGTTGTAGCTCAGGTCACCTTTTCTATAATTCCTCTTAGCTTATATTTATCGGTCTGATTTAGCTTCTTTATGATCAGTTTAGTGTTTAATAATGGATTAGTTTTCCCTATTGTTTGTATTGACTCTAAATATTTTGACTTTCTGGCCTTTCACACACTTTTTTAAAAATAAATTTGAACTGCTACAGCTAACAAGTATGCTGAATTTAATTTTACTGTGGCTATCAGAACTAACATCTGAAATGTAATAACGTCTTGACTCAATTAATTATAGCTGTATCAACAATAGTCTTGCTAGTCTGTTGCACAACTAAAAGCCACTATTTAACCTTGAGAAGTCTTCCTTAACACATGACTTGATGTGACGTTTGACCAAATTACATTGACTGGTAGTGCATATTAATACAGTACAGCTTTATGGATCTCCACTAGTCACTCAGCACTCCAATTGTGTGGATAGTAATTACTTAGATGTTATGAATGTAATATAAATTTCACTTCATTCTAATTGGTACATTATTTTCTCTATTTTGTAAATATGCTATCGCATAATTAGGGAAGACCTTCAAACTATTGCATAGAATTGCCAGAGTAATTATCTGTCTGTTATACAAGGACAAAATAGCTTTAGAGAAATTACTTTTTTAGTTGATTAGTGCCTTTATGCCTGTGGATTTTATTCAGTGTAGAGTTGACTGACTAGAAATCCTGTCATTCCTATTGTTTTTTAATGGTTTACTGATTATCTTTTCAGGTAGTATATTAACACACATTATCCAACTCCGGTATTTTACTAGAATATCTGTGGCACTGTAGAAAAAGCCCAGATGTCACTTCAAATGACAAAAGCCTGAGTCTTCAAAGCATGACAAGCAGTAGCCAGAAGTCTGTCCATACCAGAGATTCCAAACACCTTTTAGAGTATCAAACTGTGTTACTTATTTCTTCAAATCCTTTCTCCCATTTAAAAACTATAGGAACTGTAGGGAAAGGTAAGATAATTCTTTTAAATTAGGGGAAAGGGGTCAAATGTGAAGGATGAGATTTCCTGCAGTGACTTAAGTGCTAGAGCTGTTCCCTGTTCAGTCCACAAGCCAAAGGAGGTACTATAGAGGATGAGGTGACACATTTTGGTTTACAACCTCACACCACAGCATTTTTGGTCATTCCCATTCCTTAGTGACGCTACATTAAATGACGAGTAAACCACATTGAGAAACAGCCTTTTTCTGAGTTAAAGCCAGTGAGTATTGGTGCTATTCTATTCTTTTTGAACTTAGGCACAGAATCACAGACTGACTGGGTTTGTAAGGGACCTCTGGAGATCATCCAGACCAATCAACCTGCTGAAGAAAATTCACCTGGAGCAGGTTGCACAGAATCGTTTCAGGAAGGCTTTGAATGCCTCCAGAGATGGAGACTTCGAGAAAGGCCTCTTTGGGAGCCTGTTCCAGTGCTGTGTCACCCTCAAAATAAAGAAGTTTTTCCTCATATTCAGATAGAACTTCCTGTGTTGCCCGTTGCCCCTTGTCCTGTGGCTGGGCACCACTGAAAAGAGCTTGGCATTTTCTTATCACCCTTAAGATATTTGTATGCATTGCTAAGATCCCCTCTCAAGTCTTCTCTTCTCCAGGCTAGACAGGCCCAGCTCTCAGCCTGTCCTGATGAGGGAGATGCTCCTGTCCCATAATCATCTTCATAGCCCTCCACTGGACCCTCTCCAGTAGTTCCCTGTCTCTCTCAAACTGGGGATCCCAGAACTGGACACAGTGCTCCAAGTGCAGTCTCACCAGGGCAGAGTAGAGGGGATCACCTCCCTCCACCTGCTGGCCACATAAGTCCTAATGCCTCCGAGGATCCCTTTGGCCTCCTTGACCACCAGGGCACACTGCTGGCTCATGGGCAGCTTGCTATCCCCCAGGACAATGTATATCATATGTCTATATGTCATATGTCCACATGTCATATGTCCACCAGGACAACATATGTCATATAAACCTGGCTGCATAGTAGTTATTTCCTAACGGATGTGAGCATACATATGAGAAAGCCAGTCTCTTGACTTTTTAAACTCTATTCTACCAGTAGTTTTAGAGCTGAGCAATTGGTTGCTGATCTGCAGTTTGCTGGAGATATATGTAGCTGGGACCAGCTCAGTGTTTCTGGGCCTCGTCCAGCATTCCCATGTTTGACTTCCTTTAGGTCACTGCTGCCACTGCTGTGACTGTGGACAAAGATTCTCATGATTTTGGAAACATGAAATCACTGTTTCACTGTGATGTGTCATATAACACGGAGCTGGAAGTGCAGCCTCAAACACTTCCGTCATGCTGAAGACAGAAGGAGACCCAAGTCTTTTCATTGCAATTCCTTTGAGCTTCTTTACAAACAGGCTGGTGAAGATGGCCCAACCCATCCAAAAAGTCTCTGGGTACAAAGAGAGAGTCATCCACACCATTCCCATCAACAGAACAGAGTGTGTGGGGAAGGATAACCTACTGGTGGCCAGCACTCTGTCAGACCGCTTTTGTCCTGCAGAGGTGACCTTTGAGAACGCTGGTTAAGGTAAGCACTGTGTATGGATGGAGCACGATATTACTGTAAACTTTCCCTGTGAGTGCTTATGTTGTTGTTTTTCTGCTGGAACCAAGATAATATTCAAATTAAATCTGGAACATCAGGAAGTGATAAAGAAAAACTAAAGATTTCTTTTGGAGTCAACTGAAATCCCCCAACAGGGACTAGCAGTTATCACTGAGAACGTCACAGTGACACACACAGAACTCCAGCAGATTCCCCAGAGGTAATTAAACCTTTAGGATTTTTTCCTGGTTGGTGTGGCACTTTCACATCTTTTGGAAGCATACCTTTTCCACATGTAATTAACCACAAAATAGAAGTTATTCAGTGAATAGTTTCATAGACAAAAGACACAGATATTCCTACTTCAGTTTCTTGTAAGGAAGAAAAAGAAAGGAAAACTTAACTAGGAATATCTGTGTCTCCTGTCTAAACATGGGTAACTTAATGATTGTGTTTAGTTATTTTTCTCAGACTATTTTTCTATACATCCTACTTCTGTCCAGGTGCTTCCTAGCTAAATAAAAATTGAAATGCTTACCTGAGGACTTAACTTTATGAAAAATTGTGTTAATTTTCTACAGTCATTCAATACCTTCAGCAATTTTATTCTGATGAAAAAATCAATTTAGTAAACAGATGCTGAGATGCTAAAAGACTCAGTTATGCCAGTAGTTGTGGTACATACACTGCACTCTTTACACTAGAAATAAGTAATTGTTTAGTTTTAATTGTAGCTTTCCTTAACTATGACTATTATTTATTTTTAAGAGAGTTTGCACTATAGAAAATTATGACTAAGCCCATATCTTTTAGCATAAACATTTTTCCGATTAAAGAGTCTAACACACATACACAGTAAAAACCGAAATTCTTGCCTTCTAGCATTTGCTTTTTGTTGTCGAGAAGTAGCAAATCCAATTACAAGATGTTTGATTCACCGGGTAAATCCTACTGGAACATTTTCGGCTCTGCAGGATACCACTCAGTACTGAAGAACTACTTGTCATCATAATGATGTAAAGGACCACATTCTGTGATTCACATTTGAAACTGTTTGCCAAATGATTTTCAGGAAGGCACCTTATAAAATGCCCCAAAACTCTCTTTAGTATTTAGATTCCTTTTTTATTATTATTATTTCATAATTATTCTTTGCATACCTTAAAACTAATAATGCAATGAATTCACCTTTGCCATGTTTTTTTGAGGAGATTTAATTCCTCCAAACATGAAACTCCCCAGGATAAAAAGAAGCTTCAAGATTTCAGTTAAGTAGATGCTTTTTGCTATAATTTGACTTTTTGTTAAACTGGTGGTTTTGGCTTCAGAGTCAATTTTCTTCATAAAATGAGGCAAATCAGAAACACCCTTAACTGAGCTCATTCAGTCTATGTTAATGAGAAATTGGACTGAAATCAGACTCATATGTTTACATTTGAGGAAACATACTAGGACTCATTTGTAAAGTCAATAAATAATCACAAAAACAGTCTCTCACAAGCACTGAAACAAACCATACTCCCACATAAAAAAAAAATATTTTCCTTTTTTATTTTCATTAACTCACTTTGTGTCTGTTTATTAATGAAACAAATTAAGGTAAATAAAGCAGGGAATAATTACTTTTAAGAGTATTAAGAGTTTTTATTATAAGCTATAAAATTTGCTCTGATATATAATAGAGTTTAAAGATAAAATTTCAATTCATGGACAGACATCTCTTGCATACATACATACATGCACTCTGTGCACCACCACAGACGAAGTCAGTTGGAAAAATGCTGAAAGAATGCACTTCCCTCAGAAAGGTTACAACAATATCAGGTAATAAAGGGTAGAATTTGCCTGCCATTTGATAGAGACAACAAACTGAAGAGCATTTGTATTTTTCAGAATAGTGAGAAGTACAGATGGAAAATACCTAATTGAAAACTTGCTAAAAAATTAATATTGTTTCTTGCCTTTTTATTCTCTTAGTCTAGTTTTCAGCTGATGAATCTTTCATCACTTCCTGCAATAAGCAGGAATAATAAAAATAAACAAAATAACCTCATTTTTGGTTCTGCTTAGGTCTCAATGAGCAAAGGGTCATCTCTCCCTTATTCCTTTTTTTAATATTTCACTGTTCTGCTCCACTACCAAGAATATATCTTATCCTATTTCTTCACTCATTCTATCAATGATGTTAAAGGCTAATATCCTTTTTTTTTTATCTGTCTCATATACCAAAGATATATTAATCAAATGCAGTTCCTATTTGATTTCATTAAACTTTGTAAGCATTTTCCAGTCACTGAAGTATTCAGAACAGGATAGGAACAGAGCATTAGGTCATCCAGGCAAAATAAAGGGTGTTGTATAATCAGTTTCATGTAGAATATTTTAAAAAAAGGATTTCTTCTCTTTTATGTTCTGTTTCAAGGTGTGGAATAAAATATTCCAGGTATAGTTCAACAAACCCCATCAGATTTGCAAAAGATGCATATTTTATTTTTTTTTTTTTAATCAAATCATTTTATGAGAGTTATTTAAAAAAAATCTTAAAAGAGGAATGATTTTTCTAGCTGTTGCATCTTCCAACAATTCTTGACTTCAAAGCCATTTCTATAGGATCTGAGTTACTTCAGACCCTTCTGATATTTCTATACTCTAACATAACATCAAAGAATAGTTTCAGTTTAAAAAAAAAAAAAAAAAGGAAATTTAAAAATCTAAGTTGCATAGTATCTGGGACCTAGGTTTTGGCACTCTTCATAGTCAAGTTGCCTGTTCTTCCTGTGATATATCAAAGCATAAATTTTGTCTATTACTTTCATGTTTATCCATAAAATGAAGTTACATTTTTCCCCATTTCCAGGGGAAAATACTGTTTATACTTCCATTATCATTCAACATAGTCCTTACCTCAGATCAAATTAAGATCTCTTGAGACATCCTTATGAATTACAAGACTTCTGACTGAAAAATCCATTAATCAGAAAGTCAGGATTTGTGTTAAAACTTGCCTTTGTAAAATTGTTCAGGTTGTAGTGTGTTGTTGGGTGATTTTTAATGTATTATATCTATGTATGAAGTAGCCTTTGAAAAGTTCCTAGCTATTATTTCTGCCTTGAACATCCACAGATACTGCTGGTAGTATGCTGCCTTTTTCACACTTGTTTATCTCAGGTCCTTAAACTCTGGTCATTCTTTAAGTGTATTACATTAATTTAGAGAGGGGAAAAAAAAAAAAAAAAAAGTAGTGAGAGCAGTGGAAAATTGGATTAAAAATCCAACATGTTTAAAGACTTCACGGTAACCCCCAAAATTCAGCTGATACTATTTCAGCTAATTGTTATTGTTAGTTGATAAGACTCACACTCTTGATAGAAGAAAACCAGACTTACTGTTCTCTTTGAAGCTGGTAAAATATTTTGCTTTTTCTCCATATTTTCTGTTCTATGGGAGTTTTTTTATTATTATTTTTTATTAATTCTTTCCTTTTTCAACCAGTTTTTACCTTATTACAACATGATTCTTACTCTTCCTAGCCTACATTGAATCTTTCTCACTGAGAAGCTGAGGCACTGAGGATCCCTCCCCACTTTTTTTCCCATTCTTCATTTTAAAAAAAATTCCTGTTTGCATCTAAGATTGATGAGCTACCTACTTATCTATCAGTTCCGTCCCCACTACTCTGACTCATCTGCAATAACAGTTTATTGCATCTTTATCCAAGTTTTTTACCTCTATTTAATCTTCATCTGTCATTATCCCCTCGTTACCTGTGTGAGCTTTTGTTGCTTCTCTGTTCAATGGTATCTCTCAATCAGACCTCTCTGTACAGTTTTCTTTTGATATTTTGCTTCATAGAAACCAATTGTAAAAACATAAATTGTGCTGTATTATATTGTTGAGCCAGGGTCCCTGTGAGACATTCAGAGGGTAATTTTGCCTATTTCAAGAGCGCTTATGTGCTTAGAAGTCTTAGCTTTTATATCTCCAGCTGAGCGGACATCCTCAGTACTTTATGAATTACCAGAGTCAAAATGCACAATCATACTCAATATTTTTAAACTTCATCAACTACCTTTTTCTTTCACTCAAAGAAGCTTCTTAACCCAAAAAGAAAGTGGAGGAAAGAGGCAGAAATAGGAGGAGTTCACACTAAGAGTAAACCCTGGCTAGGGTGACTTTAATAGGCTAGGAATCATGATAAGTGTTAAGTGACAAGAAGTGACAGGCTAGGAGAGCCTGGTGTTTAAAATGCACGACTAGATTTTCATGCACTCATTAGGAAAGAAAGAAATGAGACATGGAGTCAGCCCTGAATTGGAAAGAAGCGCCAAGTGTGTTGTGCCAGGGGCTTTTCATTCCATGGGAGACATTCACAGGATTAATTGACTCCTGGTCTATGCACACTGCTGTACAGCAGAGCTGTGGAAACCAGCCAGCAAGTCTTTTGCACATTTCGATTTTCTCCTCAACTTTAAGAGTCAGACTTACCTAAAATCTATAGGTATAGACAGTTTAGCCTAATTGAAATTGCTCAGGAATATTACTTCTTGAATGGTTCTGTGTCCTTTCAAGTGATATCTGTAGGAGCTGCAGAAATTCAATACAAGAGCCCCATGTCTGGTAGAAAGCAGGAGAGCACTGTGTTAAGTACTCACCTAGTTGTTTCCAAAGAATATAAAAAACACCAAAGGCTGATATTGGTGCTGTGACATCAGTGCAGTGTGTTGCATGGTCAAAGTAGTTTCTCCAAAACAGAGGCAGCAAAATAATAGATTAAGAAAATTATATCAGTTACTACTATCAGACCTCGATGGTGACATGGCACAACACATAACACCAAAAGAAGCTTTGCAGTCGAGAAAGAGGCAGATTTATGGAAGGCAGAAGTAGTCTGAGAAGATTTCAAAGATCCATGAAGAATTGTGTTGACAATCAGGAAACAGAAAGCTTGAGAGTTGAACCAAGGAAGAAACATGAGACCTTTGCAAATAACAAACTTAACCCCAGATGATGCATGTTTGAAGAGATAACAGCTCCAGAAGTTCTGTGGGTTTGTTTTATATAAGAATGTGTAAAGCTGAACTATTAATTTCCTGAATAGATTTTCTGAATAAGGAAACAAAGTAACAGGGTGAAGAGTGAAAGAACTAAAACCAAAACCAAACAACAACAAACTAAATGGAAATTAAAAGTATATTATGGGCAAAATTTCCTTTCTACAACTAATTTCATACCATTATCTGTATTAATTTTCTTAAATAGAACCAACCATATAATTGCCAACGTTTGAGTTTGGAAACTCACCTATAAAAATTAGAGACTTACAGAGTTTAGTTGGCAAAGTATGACCAGGACTAATTCTTTCATCACCATTTCAATACATTTTGTTGCTAGTTATATCTGTAACTTTTATATGTCTCTGTAAATTCAGCTGGCAACTCATAGACAACAGCAGGAAAAGCAAGCATGGATTGTATTCCGCATCCCTCACTGCATTAATTACTATGTTTGTGAGAAGAGTCGGGGGTGGGAGTTTCCTCTATAAAGTAGTATTTTAAGAAAATCCCAGGATTGGAGATAGGTCTATATTTTTGTGAAATTGATGTGCAAGGCTTTAGGTACTTCTTTCAAATTTCATCCCTTTACAGTGGCTCACAAAAATTTGTAGTGAAGAAATAGGACTTTGAAGTCCATTGAAATGAGTGGTACTTTTAAAACTACTTCTTGGCCTTGGATCTGGCCATTGGCATACTTGTTTTGTAGACATTTCTTTTCCTTCATCAAGCTTGAGAGCATTCTCTGGTTTTTATGCAGCTGAGTGGATAATTTCAATGCATATAAACATATGAATATGTATGAGCTCTTATGAGCTCTTGAAGATGCCATGGTTCACTAAATCAGATTGTTTAAATTTGCCCCAGCCACGTAAGTTCTTCCAAAAGAAATTACTGAAATAGGTTTCTATGGATATCTCAGTTAATTAAAGCTCGTTTCATCCACATAATTCCCCTTTTTACAGGAGTCTTTCAGAGTTTCTGACTTTAATTCATTGCAAGCCAGCTGAAACTGGGAAGTCCATAAAGTTGCCATAGTAACTGAATGGACAAAGGCTTAATTCACTAGTTTATATAAGCCAGAACTCATATCCTGCAGATAGTAATGGTCTTAAATTATTTAGGTCTATAAAGTCCACTATTAATGGATTATATATATATTTAATAAATAGGTGTCAGTTCCTTAGTTAGTGAAAAATGGTCTTGGATTGCCCCATGCTGTCTCAAAAGTAGTTGTATGTTGGGCAGTAAGCCAAAGCCAATCAAAAAGTCAAGGGGAATGAAAAGGAACAAGAAACCAGCATATGGTAACATCTTTCCATCTTGAGAGGATATGAATTATGTTATTTATTTATTAAGAGTTTATTTTTTAAAAATCCCAACACTGAGCTGTTAAACTCCACAAAGTCAATGTGGATTTAACAGTAAAGAGTACAGCACATTTTGAAATTTGCAATCTAATGAAAACAACGGGACAGAACTCAATTGTTATTGCTCCAAGCCCATGGACAGAATTTGCAGTGACACTGCTCAGGTAACAAGATAGATGTGGAAAAGCAAGACTCAAGGAGAAATCTCTTGAAGAATGTTATGAATCACCTCGTTTTGTCATCGGCAGCATGATTTATTTAGGGGCACTGCATTCTTTTGGATTAAAAAAAGTGTGACATAGCCAATGGTTATGCTGGGTGGTGTCAATATGGATGTCCCAAAATTAAGCAAATGAACCAAAAGTCTTTTACTTTGAACTGATTTGAGATTATCCATTAACTTTGAGAACAATAATGTGGATAACTGGCTAGCTGAAAAGGGTCACATAGACATAGTCCAGCTGGCTGGACAAAAATGCACATCGCTCTCAGCTTATCTGAAGTAAAGCAAAAATACACTATCCTTGGCTGTTCTTGTTACACAGTATCAGGAAGATCGTGGTGGGAAAAGAATGTTACAGGTGGGAACAGATAACTACAGAAGAGAAACTAGGGGCGGGCTTGGTATTTAGGCAACTAACCAATAATGAGCTTAACTTTTGTAATATGTATGAGCTAATTATAACAAGGCATAAAAGGTGACTGTAAGGTAAAATAAATGAAGTCTGCTGATCACTCATATTGAGTGACTGTGTCTTCCCTCCGTCGCGACACAATAACAATAACTTTTTCTGTCTGCTTGACTTTGCCTTCTTTCCCCACACTTTCTGCTTTATGCAACATTTAGCAATTGGGCAGATTAAAATCGTAAACCAGGCCTGCTGCACTGCAACTTTCCTAAACAGCATTGGTAAATATTATAATCATCATAAACATTCTTTGGGAACTTTGTACTAGTAAATGGATTCGGACATTTTCATCATCAAATCTACCTATAATTTCAATATCTTAGAGAACAATTCTATATAATTTAATTCCCTAGATTAATGAATTCTATAGCTCTTTTTCATGATATTCCTGAGTACATCAGTTATTCATTTTAATCCTGCAAGCATGAAGAGAACAGCCCAGGTGGGAATTGCCACTACAGCTTTATTGTATTTTATGTTGATTTCATTTTTTTCTTGCATTTTAATTCTACTGCCAGTTTTCAGCAAGATGTTGAAACTAAAAGTTTCCCCTGCACATTTAATTCAAAGAGCAGATTGACACCTATATTTCTCCCTGGATGGGATTCCACTGCTCATCAGGCGATCAGACTTTATAACTAGATTTGTATTTTGTGTCATGCCAGCCATCTCCTATCATTCCAGGTGGTTTAGGTCCTTTTATAGATTCTTGCCCAGGATGTATAAATACTGGATAAATGGCATGAGGCAATAGGATGTGGAAAACCATTCAGAGAAATAAAAAGCAGATTGTTTACAAAAGTGAATGAAAACAGGGAATAGTTAGATACTCCACTATCATAAATTTATTTTGTTGTCACATACAACAATAAAAGGGTTGGTGTGTTTTGTGATTTTAGGTTTGTTTTGTTTTGTCCAGGAGCCTCTCATGAGCTGTGAAATAGCATAGGTTGCTGCCTTAATGACAGGTTTACTCTCGTCTCCCTTCTCCAATCTCCATTACTGTTCAGCACATTTTGACTTTTTAGAGATCTCTTATGGAAAATGTTTTTTTATAAGAAGATGTTCTATAATTCAGGATTTATGATATAAAATTTACTTGTAAGGGGGTTTTTCACACACATACACACACACACACAAAAGGCTGTTACACAGCATACAAAATTTGTATTGTGTGCGTTACGGCCTATGTAGCTTTTAACTTTAAAGAACATATCTGTCTGTAAATCAGTGCTTAAATCACAGAAATATATTTAACTGCTTTCACAAAGGACATCACCTACCAGTGTGATGAGTGGAAGGGTATTTTCTTATGCAAGGTGTTTGTAAAATACAGAGATGTTCTCAACTACCTTGGGTTGAAACTTCATTCAGTAGTGCATCATATTTCCACTGGTGCTTTGCTTCACTAGTGCTTTGTTTAAAAAAAAAAAAAGCCTAAATTTAAAGTATTTAGACAACCAGCTGAAAATTTATGTAGAGACAAACTGGGATTACTCTGTGGTCTTACTGTTTTGCCGTAGAGAAAGATGTACAAAAGAGCACTAAAAATATTTTATTCCTGAGTTCTTTCTGTTATTACCAACAACTGTCAGCCAGGAAAGTAAATTCTGTACATTTCCCTTCTTATTTTCCTTCAAATTACTTTTGTGACCTCACTGCCCTTAACTGAAATATGACTCAAAATGTACGTTGCTAATACTGATTATGTTATTGTACTATTACACCCTTGCAGCCATGCAGGAACAAAGGAGTAGAAATGGGATACAGTATTGGTGTGGTGCAATGAAATCTTAGGCACGGCACAGAAATCCCCCTCTCTGGGAAGGGGCCAGGGTTGTTATACATGTTAAGACCAGTGGTATAGCAATGTGAAAACAAACAAAAAAAAAAATCCCAACTGGATAGGAAGTATGATTATTCTAACTAATAAATAAAGTTGTTTCAAGCTTTCTTAGTAGAGCATGACAGTAAGCTCTACTCTGTAGAGTAACCAATAAATCTAATGTGCTGACTGTACTCACTGCTGAAGTAGTCCTAAGAAAGGTTAGGTAAAACTGAAGGGAACAAATGTATGAAACATTCACTTACAACCTCCAAAAGAAAAGAGGTGGTACGTCAGCTGGAACAGGGAGTAGGTAAGGTATTTTAGAGCTTCTGAATTTGTCTTTTGGGATGTCTTGCCATTTTCCCTACCCGGTATCAGGTGAGTTTTACAGAATGTACACAGTAATATTTAAAATAAATAAAAATAAAAATAAAACAAACAAACATCTGCAAGTGTCTTGAAAAAAAAATTTACCTTGAAGAAACAGTTGAACTCTGAGATGTTTCAAAGTTGAAAAATTCCAAGCTGATCAAAATCTCTGAAATGCTTCAAAGGAGTATCTTTCTCTGTTAAAGAGAATCAATCAGAAGGAAAAAAATACCTAGTTATCTCATACAAATCCAATTAGTTCATACAAAGAGGAAAATCAGGCATTTTTATCTGTGGATTACACCACTTGATGTTGTTTTTTTGAATATTGATATCAGACTGAATGCTGAACTATTTGCAGCTAGGATCAAAAAGAGACCAATCAGGCTTTGTGAAAAGACAATCTTAATGCAAAGCATGATCTATTATGAGGATCGTTGTAATTAGGTCTATTCAGATTTACAACAGCATCTTTGTAGAAACAGCAACTGATTCAGTATACAGGCCACATAATTAATCTACAAAGAAAGCACTTCACCTTGAATTCACTTCCATTGGCTCGTCTTAGAATATCGTTCTGTATAAAAAAAAAAAAATCAGTTCTTTTTATGCTAAGTGGTAAATGAACTGTAAGAAGTCCCCTTTTACCCCCTCAGAAGCATACTCTTCTGCAATCCTCTTACAGGATAGTTTGTAGTTTATAGCTTATAGTTTAACCTAAGCTTTTCCAGTAACACCATGACTTTAGGCTGCCTTTTTTCTCTCTTCTGACACCAGCTACTTTTGTTACCCCTGGTCAGCCCCTGTTGTTGTTTGAACACAGAAATCATGTGCTATGAACTGAACAAACTGGGGGGGGCATGAGGGGGAGTAAAGAAGAGGTTTCTGCCAAGTTATTTACTACTTGTACAATAAAGGAGAAGGTTTGAAGGGAGAAAATGCCTGATAGGTAGGAGAGTGACTGGGATGCTTACAGAATGTTTATGACTTCAGCTCCTTAGTAAGGATGGTACTGTTTCTTTTCAAGGTTAAGGCTAATCTCTTCATGTTGCAGGGTTTTTTCTTGTATAGTGTTCAGTCTGTTGAGCACCTTAATACAATATCAAAGAACTACTTCCAACCTCACCACATCTAAATCTACATGCTTGTTCCTCTTTAGAATGCTTAGACAGTATCTCCAAAACAATGGGGGTTTTCTGTGTAGGAAGCATAGGGATGAAAAGAAGTGAAAGAAAATTAGCATTTCAAGATAATGCCTTTTGATAAGATTTTAGCACAAATTTGTAACTGATACATAAATATCACAAAGATTTTCTCAATACAAGAACCAGTGCAACACAGAAAGGATTTGAAGCTTAATCACTTTACCCATCTGAAAATCAAGATTCTTCCTTGCTTTCTCACTCTTTACAGAAAGAGGTCTTTGATTGGGTTGAGTTTAATGGACTAAATTGAACTCCATAGATTTTGCCTAAGGTTATCAGCAAATGGCAAATTAATCTCAAAATGTGGTAAAAGATTCACATGCTGTAATTGTAACCTGCAAGAAGGTTACAACAGAAAGATGTTATAATTTATATTTTTTTTCTTTATTACAGATTTAGAAATGGGAGAGTTATAGGGCATTATGAATACTGGAAAACAAAACATAAAGGAAATACATACACAGTTACTGCATTTTTAGAAGTATTACAGAAGTTCAAAGTGTAAAGTAATTTCCAGCACTAAAAAGGACGGGGTTTTAGCACTCCGTTAGTATCATTAGTGGACTATTGCTGTACAGCCAGGTTGTGGCCTTGTACATGATCAAAAAAAACCCCAAACCTTCATTTGCAAATTAAGGAGCTTATATGTGATTTAATGAACATGCTATCAAATAATTTCCTTTTTTTTATGTATGTTGTTTATTTTTTAAATAAATTGTAAATACTGGTGAATGCACAGACCTTCATGTAAACTTACCAATACATATCTATACCTAGCTATCAGATGGAGAAGTCTTGAACATCTAAAGCAATTACTGTTGAGGTATGCCCACTAAAAATCTTTACATCATTGTGACTTCAGTGCAAGATACTGAATGAAACTTTTTTAAAAAACAAAAATTTGTTTCTGTGACATTTTATGACCATCGCTTATGAATATGTTGGTGTTTAAAAATTGAAATGGTGGATTTTGCATGTGAAAACCATACAGTTTAGCATTTTAGTTTTTCAAAACTTGAAAAGTGTTGTTTTTTTTCTTTAAATCATTTCCTGTCTTGAGAGACGTATGTGAGAATATAGAATTTAAAATTTGAATTTTAAAATTTATTTTTAACTAATTGTGAACATGATACAATACAGGGCAAGACTGAACAGGTTGATACTAATAACACTCCTGTGATTTGTCAGCAGTGCAGCTGCAACCTCATGCGTTTGTGGTGTGAGTGGCAGCAGGGCCGGGCTGGCTCAGCATCCCCCAGTTACCTCCTTCCCCCAGCCTCGGGAGGCAGCAAGCCATCAGCATTGCTGAGGCTGTCACCTCCCTTGCATCAAGCAATCGATGTGTCTGACGGGCAAATTCTTTACATTGTGTTTTACACAGATGAACTTGCCACCACTTGACAGACTTCCAACCTTTTACACCTATTAAGGGAGGAAACAATAATGCTGTCCTCTTCTCTCTAGGGTTTTCTGTATGCTACCTCTGACTGTGTCCTAAATTAATCAAGAAATCAATTTGCAGCCTCTCTGCTCAGTTAAATCAAACTTATTCACAGTTTCTGCTGAGTAAAAAACATCCAGGGCTTCTACACAGGTACCTGCTGTCACTTTGACAAGTTGTATCAGAGCCTTGGACAAAGTTACAATGTCCAAAATGTTTAATTTTCCTCTTTTTTTCTCTTCCTTTTTTAGCTTTACGTGTTGCTTTTTCACTATTTTAATACATTACCTTTACAAATACTAATTTTGTGAATTAATCTATTCCTAGAATCATTGCTTGCTAAATACAACTGCTAAACGAGGTAGAAAAAATAATGTTATTACCAGAAGAACAGAACATAATACAGTACAAAGTTCCTTTTTATTGAAAAATCACGATTACAACATGAAATATTACAGTGTTTATTAGGGACTTCTAGATATTATAGGCCTGCTAATAACCTAAGGGTTTAATTTTTTTCCACGTCTGTGAATGATTATTCTTTATGGCACAGATAGAATTTTTGTTTTAATAGTACAAAGCCTAAGGCTCACATGTTTTCTTAAAGCTGCAGTTATTAATTAAAGCATCTGAAAGTTAAAGACCTAGTGTAATGTGCCTGTGCAGGCCTCTTCAATAGTCAATGGAAAGAGAAAGGCATCTGAGTTTTACTGCTTTGTAAGAAACATAACTAACATATGTAATCTAAATCACCCTCTTTCTGTCCAGAGAGGATTTGGACAGTTAACCTCAGCTAATAAACAGGCCAGATGAACTGCATTCTTAATCTTATTGCCATCCCCACAGAAATATCTTATTTTTGAGAAAGTTCTTTGACTTCTGAGTTCATCTTCATATTAGTGAAGATCAAGATACGTCTTATTAAATATGTTAGCACCGATTTACACATAGGTGTATAGCTCAGAGTTCCTCTGTTAGATATATTTTTCATTTTAAGTAGAGATAGACGATTCCAGTAAAGGAATTCAGACTGAAACAAAGATGTTTCACAGATTAACTATCTTAAAATAATGTTTGAAATTCACATAAAACACATTATTTATCTTCTTGGAACTATTTTGAATTAGAATATAAGTACTTTATAGAAACCATTTGTCTCTAGATTGGACTAGAGGAATAATATTATCCAATGGAGTTGACATTTCTTCATGTTTTCCAGTATATTAAAAAAAAAAAAAATCTTTATGAAATTTTTTCTCACACATTTTGAATCCCTACTTAACACAGTTGATTACCAGAATGCTTTTCCTCCATATGATTACTATGATCGATATGATCATAATGTCATACTATTATGGTATACTATCATATCCAAATAATAATTACTATGGCATAGTGCAGAAAGAAACGTGTTTCTTTTGAAAGTGAAAAAAATATCAAAGCAAAACTAAGTTTTCTTTATTTCCTCAATTTATAGTTTTTGGTGATTTTGTCGCGTACATATTAAACCTTTCACATTTTTCATGCATTACACAGGTGAATACAATTTCAGTCTTTTACTGACATCAGTTCACTCTGCAATGGGTTTTGCTATGTGAGCCTGTAGGCTCATCTCGCCTCCCTGGTTTAGATATAATGAGCATTGCTCTAACATACCCAGATTTAAAAAACAGAAAGCCTACACACAGTTAAAAATTCCTAGAAGTCTAAAGTTGCTGTCAGTCAGTAGGAAGGCCACTGAATTTGTTCCAACAGAGTTTATCTTCAGAATTCCTCCTGAAATAGTATACTTTTTACTGTTTCCCTGATATTTATGGTTAATACTCAGGACTACAGTCTATCATTTTTATGATGCAGCACTTTTTGCTGTGCTGCCTTGTTTTCATTTGAAACAAAATGGACTTAATCAGTTTATAGTAGATCAGACTTAAACAGTATTTCTTCACTCGGAAATCAGCTTTTATTCTGGAGAAGCTATCTATCAGGGATAGAAAAAGGAAAAAAAAAAAAAAAAGAACAAAAAAAGGCAAACCACAGAACAAAACCCCCAATGGATAGAAAAGTAAAAATCCATTATTCATGACAACTTACCAGTTATTCACATTTTTTAATTTATATTTCAGTTTCTATAATATATCTAGAAAATGTCATTATACATTCATATTTCAGACTTTCTTTGAATGCTTCATATGTGCAACAAACTCGTGCTATTATGCACTATATTTGGGGGTAAGTTCTTGCTTTAAATTTTCTTTTCTTCTGAGACGATAGTTTTGTTTGTGGGAAATAACCATTACCTACTCGGAAAAACTTTTTTTTTTTTTTTTCATGTAGCTTAATTCTTGGGTTTCGTTTTAAGAACTCAGTGTAATAGGAACTTTTTGTTTGGTTTTGTTAATGCTGAGCTGCTAAGAACAGGCAGTTACTTGTCTGGGTCGTTCAGGTGGTGGTGGTGGAACTACCTACCTCTGCCCACCAAGAGAGGATGCTTCAGGATCTGGCCTTGGGTTAGTACCTAAAGGGGGGGCTCAGACTCCTAGCAGTGCTGCTCTATGTTAGCTGCTCCTACTGATGTATCTCTTGAGAAACTTGGTACCTGTCCATATGTGCATGGTTGGGCCTGGCAGTGCTAGGATGTGAACCCCACTCCACAGGGGAGCAGCCCTGTCACCAGAAAAAGCAAAGCACCTCAGCCACCATCAGCCTCCCCATGGCTGTGGGAGCAAGCCCACAGGGGCTTGGCCACAGCCACAGCCATGTCCATGGGCTGGTGCAGGGTGCTGAGGAGATTTGGGCAGGGGATCCCAGGCAGATATTGCCTGTGGAACCAGTAACTGATGGGGTTGGGGTCACTCAGGGAGAGTCCCCAGAGGTACATGGAGGAGAGACTCCAGGGGTATTGAGGGGAGAAATTATTTGGGTAGATGTGGAAGGACTCTAAGAAGGAACCAGAGAGACTCCAGGGACCCCCACGGCGCCACGCCAGGCTGTGCACCACATGGTAGGGACTGCTGTGATGAGCTGCCTGGTCTTCCTCCTGGAGGCCACCATGTCTGCGCGCGCACACACACACACACACACACACACACCCCAGATCAAGGGAGTAGTATCACTTGTAAAACTTATAGTTTTTTTCAAAATGCTCAGGCATCTGAGTCCATTCAGTCTCTACACTGTCAAATTGTCTTAAACTGTGACAGTCTTTGATTCTAGGCTCTGTTTTCCCTCAATCTTTAAGTGGAAAAAAAAAATCTTTTCCTAAGTTGATCACTTGAAAAAATAGCTGAGATAAAGAAATGAGTAGAATAATATTACATGTTAGACACAAGAAAATGGGTCTAATTTTGTAACATTTGCACACTCTTCAAAGTGCATATATGAAAAGCTGAGCAATCAGCACAGTTTATCTCTATGTGACATTTCCAAATGCTATTTATACATTTCATGGGTCAGTCTTTTATGAAAATAGCAGTGTATGCCAGCTATCTAATGATCTGGCATTTGAAACCAATTCAATTTATATGTTAAAATTGATGTTAGGGGAAAACCAATACACTTACCACATTTTCATTCTGTAAGTCTGGTTGTCATCTTAATTTGTCTGGAAACGTCTTTTTATTTTCCAGGGGTATCTCATGGGATATAAAGTAGTATAAATCATTCTAGCTCATCTACCACTGGAAATTACCGTCAAGGGTAAATTTTGGTCCAGCCTATATATATCACAGTGATACATAAAAGCAGCACCAGCAATGCCCTTAATATTCTCCAACAGCCGTCTGCATCTCATGGAGAAAAGCAGAGTGAGAGATCAGCTGTTTGAAGATGAACAGGGCAGTAATTGAAACTAACACTATTTCCAATTTGTTTGCAAAGATGTGGGGGGGTGTAGTTTGCACTGTATTGGCACATGTCCTCCTCTCCCTTCATTCTTTCCCTCGAGTTTTCTGCGAACTCCATGGGAATCTGAGACACCCGTGAAGGGTGTCATGAGCATGACCCATTGTCATGGCTCATGGACCCTTAGACAATGGTGTCTTTTTGTGTTCTTCACTGAAGGATGAAAAAGAGGAGGAATTTGCACCATTTGGAGAAAAATTATCCCATTTCATATCACCTCAAATGTCATGGATTATCAAAAGGTAACCAAAGTTAGGACTAATAGCCTGAGTCCATCTTCTCAAAAATACATGCAAATACATCAAGATGCCACGGAGCTTCTGTAGCAGTTTGCACATTCATACTCCTTATGCCAGTATGTAACACAGAGCATGGTTTTGTGTATGGTGATGTGTACTTCTACGACTTTTTTCAATAAATTTCAAAAAATATGCGGAGATAATTTAGAGTATTTTGTATTATACAAATTCTTACATCTTGCTGTGTTATGATTTTCTCAGCTTTTATTTATGAAGTTTGTTGTCAGTTGGGTTTTTTTGTGGTTTTTTGTTTTGTGGTGTTTTTTTTTTTTGTTTGTTTGTGGTTTTGTTTGTTTGTTTGTTTTTTAATTTCAGAGTGTTTCAAATCATCCAGGAATCACAGACTAATGATTTTACAAAGATTCATATATCCTTGGGGTTTGGCTCCTCTGTTTAGCCATCATGGATAAAACTCTTAGGAAGTGAGCTCTGTTCACTTGATGTGGTTCATCCAGTGAACCACAATCTGTTTACAAAGCGATATAAGACATAGCTCCTCATTTCACCTTCTGACAAATTCTAGTTTGGATATTGAGATGTCATTTAACAATTTAAAATTGTTAAAGAGACACTAAATAAATACAGTTTTCTTTGCAAAGTCTTTTCAGTTTTCTTTGCAAAGTCTTTTGATCCCTTTTTTTTTTTTTTTTTGGTTGGTTTTTGTTGTTTGTTTTTGTTTTGGGTTTTTTTTCTGGCCAGTTTTGACAGATGGCATTATCTCACTTCAATTTATGAACACAGGATGGAAAAATTTACCATGTTGCCATGTAAATTGTTCCCCACATAATCACCATTCTGAAAAGGTTCCCTACAGGGAAAGGAGTGTGTAACTATAGTGTCTTCACAATTTTCCAAATATTGTCTCTTTAAATCCCTTTTAATTTTGGTAATCTCTGTATTTAAAGATAAGTCATCAGTTTGGTTACACCATCAGAATGTTAATAATGAGGAGCCACAAACCTTTATGTTGCATATAACAGATGCAATGCATAGAATGAGGGCAAGGTATTTTAGATATTGATTAATGTAACAACAAAATATGATATTGCTTAATGTAGTTGTAAAAGCAGCCTTAAACAGATTTTTTCAAACAAAATAAAACTTCAAGAACTTTAATTGCTATTTTATTCACCCATATTATTTTTCACTGACTGTCTTAAAGATCTGTAAAATACTAAAAAAGAGTTTACTGTGCAGAGAGATTTTATCCTGGCTATGTTTGAATCAGAATAAAGACAGTGCTCAGTCACAGTGAATTCTGTTATTCATTTGTTATTTATGGTTTACAATCTGCTTTACTAGAATGTGTTTTGGCTTCCAATGTGTCATAATTCCATACAAAAAGTAAACCAGGAAAATGTTAAGTGACACCTTATACTTCCTGTAATGTTTAGTTAGCAATTTTAAGGTTTCACCAACTGTCACTCATAAATTTGGGGTGGGTGGGGGTGGGAGTTGGGAAGTGCTAATGCAAAGTAACCCACAAAGTTTGTCTTCCACAAATCTAACATTGCATCAGAATATGTAAACTTTAGAGTTCTCCTTTAAGAGAATCTTAGTAATCTTAGTTCAGGTATTATCATATTTTTCAGTTCCAGTACTGTATTTATAGACACAAAGCTTTTACAGAGGTTTTATTTCTTTCTTTTCTTTTTTTTTTTTTTTCAAGTTGAATATCTTTAATGTTGTTGTTTATTTGAATGTTTATAATGTTGTTGTCTCAATAGGAATTTGATTTAACAGGTAGGTCAGTGGCCTAAGAATGAGGGATTCTAATGTAATATTACCTTCCATTTACGAGGTTTTCGCTATGTTTGTGTCCCTGATAGAAAGCCTGGGAGTAATGCCCTTTTGCAAACATTTTTAACAGTTGCAGCCTCATTAGCAATATCAATTGCAATTCCTTTAATGCTACAGGCAATGCAGCTGTGGAGAAGATACCTGGATCTGTGTATCCAAAGCACATTTATGTTTCCATGTGGTCTTGTTGACATTGCTCCATCCTCATTGACTTCCTCTGTAATGGATATGTGCCTTGCCTACTTAGCAGGGTCTGGAATGAAACGTCCCACAATACTCAGGGTAGCTGAGGCCACCATACACACTCGGGCCTCTCGATTAATTCATCTTAAGAAACAAGCATTTTGCTGGGTTAAGAAGATCGGAAGGATGGGTAAGGAAGACATTCTGTTATACATTTTTTCCTTCAAAATGTAGTCTCAAAAGGGAAGACAGTTGAAATGGAGAAAAAATTAAGGGACCATGTTGGAACCCAGTTCTGCTGTCTGTGTTAGAAATCAAGACTTTCGGTGACTTGTAAAGTAGAATGAGAATAAGGGTTTTCACCTACAAAAGAACTAATACATTA
Organism: Falco cherrug; assembly: GCF_023634085.1. Lineage (NCBI taxonomy): Eukaryota > Metazoa > Chordata > Aves > Falconiformes > Falconidae > Falco > Falco cherrug. Next base: position 65,213,839 of record NC_073699.1, read on the forward strand.
ATTCAGTATTATCTATTGTATTGTTAGGTCTGTTAGCAAAATTACCTTTTTTAAATTAAACTGATTTAAGAAATAGCCAAATCTTTCTGATTAAGCCAAATAAGGAGTTTCCAAGTATATTTATAGTAAACATGATGCAAAGATTACACAATGGAAATTTCAACCCAAGCACTTATGAAGTATCAAAGCAAATAAAACAAAGGGCAATGATGAAAAGGAGCAGGTAGCTTGAACCATGGTATCAATAAAATCTGCCTGTATAGCATATCACATACTGCTTCCTGATTTCAGTATCAAAATGTGTTGATTATTTCTGATATTTACTTTTTGTTGGTAATTGTAAATCATTCTGAAACAGGGAGGCAACATATTGAGTTAATTTTGAAAATAGTCTATATTTTAGCAGTTCTGGATGCAAAATGTGTATTTTTTATAAATTACCTAATACTACGTTAAAATATTTAAGTTTTGTTCTAAAAATGCATGGCTTTCCATAGTAGACTTGTAGTTTTGTTCTTTGGTTTTAAGCCACTTTTCTTATTTTGTGGTCAAGTCCCTCTTTCTTCCTCCCTCCTTTACCTAAAAAATAATTCCAAGTATGGATTTTCATTGTCTGCTAGCTCTTACACCAATGCATTTTTCAGTTTAAAAGTGTAGAAATTCTGAACTCCAGACACAGCCCTATATTTACTTTATGTGAGTGCTTAGTTCAACACTTCTAACAGGAAAATGTTGAACATCAAAATGTATCATTGTGACTCCTATAATTGAGTCCACAGATCAGTTTTTGCACCTCACCACAAATATATTTTGTATAAATTAAAAGTGGTTTATCTGGAGTGCTTTTTCAACCACAACCAATTCTAAATTATAGTCTATTAAAAAATAATGACATAATCCAAAAGCCATGAAATTCCTACCAGTTTCATACCAAAATGATTTCTAGAAATGGACAAGCTGACAGACATTCAGCATTTGAATAACTAATCAAGAGCTACTAAATATCTCTGCGCTGTATTCTACTGGATGTTTCTGGACTGTAGTGTAATTGGGGAGTTAGAACATGAAAAATAAATTGTAGCTATACAATTCTAATAGAAGATTTGTGAAAGAAACATGAAATACAAATATTTTGATAGCATATATACTGCATTGCTCTATGAATATCTTATTTATTAACAAATCACCATTTCACATCTGAGATCCAATAAAAGTAGAAGCATTCCTTTTTTGTCATCTGAAAGATTTTCAGTTGCTAGGTGTGGGTTTATAAAGATAAATAGCCATAGAAATGTGAATGTAAAGTTAAGAAAAGGTGGGGTTTTTTAAGAGAGTATTATTGCTACGGTAGAATGGAGAAATACAAGAAGTATTTCTAAGTGTTCCTGTAAAAAAAAAAAAGAGACTTTTCAGTCTTCTTGACATTTCTCTCAAAGACTTGTAAGCACATTTTAATGACAATTACTTGCATGAGTGTAGATGAAGCAATCGCAAGCAATCTGTCAGAGGTGGGGGTCTTGCAAAAACAGATTCATAATCAGCATGAATATTTTAATGTGCAAGTTGAACACAAAACAGACATAGTAAGTATGGTAAATCCAACTTAGAAAGTTGAATTTCTACAGCTGTAAAAGTTAGTCATTGGACTCAGAGGAAACAACAAAGGCACGTTTCTTCTTTTAGAGATTTTGAGTGACTGGGGTTTTTCTTTGCCTGTTGTGGTTTTTGGACTGGAAACACCCAGCTAAATGTTTTAAATTTTATTTTTGAAGGTGGTAAAAAAGAAAGATAGAGATCTTACCTGTGTAACCTCAGGGCCTTCAAGGTTTCAAGAAATAGGTATGGTAAAAGTTGAATTAAACATCTGATGCAAAGAAGTAAGCAGTTTTTTTGTACTTCACAGAACCTCCGAAAGCTTTAGGAGTTACAGCTTCCTGCCAGTGTAAGTCACTTCTGCTTTTAGTTTTGAAAACTCACAGTATGACACTGCTTAGTGCATGCTATTTTGGGTGCCCTGAGTAAAACTATGAACACAGGCACTTTTGTGCAAAACATCATAAGGCCTCTCTGATGTTCATTCAGAGTTCAGAATTAAAATGCGGGAGGCTCCAGCAAGCAAAATACAAGCTGATTTTCTTTTTCCTAGTGGAAAAATAAAGTACTCCCTGGCAAGTAACCAAGGTGGTGGGAAGGTAATTCATTTTGTGAGAGAGTATTTTGCAAGTGAAAGGGATATGCCCTCTGTTTAGAGATTAGTCAGGAAAACAAGTGATCAATTTAGAGTAGTTACAAAAGTTAGTCAAAGAAGAGAGTTTCTACAGTCTTGGTTTTGCCCTCCAGCCTTCCCCCTGCCCCCAATTTAGTTTTAAGAATCATAAAATCTTCATACTGAGGGGGAAAAAAAACCCCAACACATGCCGAAGATAGCGGCTTCTGTCTTTACATATTTTGGGATACATTAAATAAATTCTTTACAACTCTTGCAACTGTCTATAACAGTTTATTTTTGTCTACTAGCTAATGTTTGAAAAATATAATGAACATAATCATAAAAAAACCCCAAGCAAACAACCCTCAAAACCTTGTGGAAAAATTATGCAACAGGTTATATTTTTTTCATAGAATTAAGTTTTATCTTAAGTCAGTTTGGAAATTTTTAAACAATAACTCAATTATACCTTGTCCATTCCTTGTGCTTTCAAAAAGAAAAAAGGATATATTGGGAATAAACAAGAACTATGGATTACAGTAACATTTCTGTAATTATTATGAAGACATTTATGGTGAGATAATCTGGAGCTACATCAGTTTTAGCTCCAGGCCAAGAAGACTTCTGAGAAGTCCTAAATGGTAAAACAACAAACATGACATTTTGTCAATGTATTCTGTTAAGGATAAAACTAAAACAAACAACAACAACAAAAAAAAAACCACCCAAAAAACTTCTAAAACCATTTTAAATTTTCCATTCTAAAATCAGTAGCTCTAAGGAATAAATATGTTAGATTTTTATTTTTTTTTTTTTTTTTGTCCTGAAATTGCGTCCTTCAGGCAGAAATTTTTGACATCTCGAGAAAAGTTACCTCTCCCTCTTCCTTCTTCCCCATCCAATCTAGGAAAATTTAGCAACTGTTTCTATGTAGAAATTGAAAAACTCTTATCTGTACTTTTATCATATATTTTAAACATATTTTCTTCTGGAAAAGAAGGAAAGTAAATTGTGACCAGCCCTGTAGAACTGCCTTAGAATTTCAGGAATCTCATGGCCAGAAGACAAAAGATTGTGAACAAGGAACGGTGATTCTTCAGTATATGTAATACTACAAGAAGACATGACTATAGTGCTGCCAAGTCAGAGAATAAAGCAGAGCAGAGCACTGTCTGCAAAGGAAACACTTCCGGTTGATCCATATGTGAGCTCTGGTACCTTGGCTAACACCAAATCACTGTTTACTTTATTCATGTCTAGATGTCAGGGGCAAATCAGCTGGTTCCAAATAAATACAAGCCCCTCTAGTGTCACAGACCTTAAATCTCGAAATGAATGGGCTTGAAATGACACAAGGAAAACTGTCCATCCATTATGTCCATCTTGACACAATTAGAAAGTCTACTCTATAAATTATTGTGTACACTATCTGGGCAGCTGGATTTTTGTGAGAATATTCAGAATTACTTCTCAGCCTTTTGAGAATGATCTCCTGACAACTTCTTGAGGACTATCTCCTCCTAACTACTTCAGTATAAGTAATACAGTTTCTGTATCAGACTGAAAATGAACACAAAATTCATCAAATTATATACAGTTTTATCATTAAGTAGATAGACGGGCTAATAATTTTTTCTCAAACCAGAGCAAACATCATAATATTATACAGCTTAAGGTTCTTTGAGAAGACTGTATTCTTAGTATTTATGAAGTTAGGTATTAAAAACAATCTGACAAAGTTTTCTTTCTGGTGCTCTTACCTCAAGCATTTTTGCCTGTGCTAGGTAAAACTTGACTTCTTTGTCTAAAGCTTGATGTAAGATTTGAGTCAAGGTATTGATATAAACTAAAATAACTTTTTCATATCTTCTGCAATTTTTATCATGGTTGGTTGTTTAAGAAACAGGAATGTTTGGGGAGAGCTGCTGTTTAGTAAGAATAGTTGCATTCTACATTTGCTTCATGGTCTGACATGACCTCTGCACAGGGTGAGGTATAGCTGATGCAAAATAGAAAAATGGGAAGAGGTGAAAGACTCTTTCTTAAGATCTGTGGAAACTGAAAAAGTGTAATTGAAATTCAGTTACGTGTTACCATTTACCAATTGGAAAAATGGATTTTTTACAAATGCTGCTTCTCACTGGCTTTCTAGCAATACAGGAGAGGTGACGTTTCATTCACCGAGCCAGAGTTAACTAGACATAGGTGTAAGAAAAGGGTAAAACCATTGTTGACAGTTGGCAAACAAGATATGCTCATTCATTAAGAATGCTGAATCTTGTCACAAGATGAAATCTAAGATGTGCCATGTGAAGGGAACAGAAATGAGCAGTAGGGATCATATAAACATGAAAGTTTCTTGGAAATGTTTGTTGGAGAACTGGTGAGGCAAACTGGCCAGAACAGGAGGGTTTTTTGACAAGGTACAGATAGAATGCAACAACAAGGAAAAAATAGATTAGTTGTGTGGTCTGCATAAGAAGGCTAGTTCACAAAGTTATAAGAAACATTTTTCAGCTGAGAAGAAAACACGTACTTATTGCCAGTACAGTGCTCCCATGGGATAAACAGTCTCTGCTTCTCTTTATCTAGGCATCTGTTAATGACAGGCAGGCTTCTTAATATTAATATTGAAAGGAAACAATTTGGGCCATCACATATTAAGGAAAACAGTTACCCTGTTAGCTCTAGCCTGATTTCACAGACCATGCTATTTCCTGCAGTGAGGGATCTCAGCAATATGGTAGCTTTCAGCAGCCACTGTCACCTTGACTATTGTCACAGCATCTCTCCAAGGTGTGTTAAAAGCTTAACATCATCTTGCTTCACAGGGGAGGCCTGTTGCTTGCTGACAGTAGAATTAATAGCACAATCAACATGAACGGGCAACCCATTTCTGAGGGAACATGTGAGGAGCTCTACTCATCGGCTGAGCAAAACCTTACTGGAGGTTTGCAAGAGTTGAGTGACCTTTATTTTACCTAAATAAATAAATGAGTTGGCATATAGACACTGGAGACTGAGACAGAAACTTAGTAATTCCAATTAAACTTTGGAGTAAATTCCTTTTTCATTATATGTATTGTGATTAAAATTAGGATTTTTATCCATCCAAAAGCTATAGCTTGAATTACGTGTTTGCTTGAGGGCAAGAACTTGATAATAAAATTGGAATTAAAATATCTATACAATTTAAAACTTGGATTTTTTTATGATATCTATTAATTCTTTTTAACGTTAAATTTAACATCAAATATAGTGACCAATCATAATTTGTGGATATATATGTTTGTGCTATAATGACTTGAAGAAAGACAGTCCTAAGAATCCAGTAGAATTAATTATCTTTTCCTAAGGAAAATCTATTACATTTTCTGAATACTAAAGAAAAAATAAAGATGGTAAACAGAATAAAGAGCACTGTGTGGAAAAAAAAAAAGAAAAAAGAAAGGATTAAAAAGGGATCAGTTCTCATTCAAGATGATGAATGAGACTGTATCCTCATCTTTGACACTTGCCTAATTGGACTGATGTCAGAAGATTTCACTCCCTTGGGTTCATTCAGTGGGACTACAGGTAAACAGATCTTCCCTTAATCACTTGCCAGTATGAGGAGAATTCAAAATACAGACAGATGCTTTTGCAAGGGCAAAATGCTTTCTTGAAAATTCTTCGAAAACTAAAAGGGGAGACAAACTGGGGGGGTGGAGGGTGGGGGGAGCTGGGTGGCAGAAAGAGAAAAAACCCTTAATTTGTTTCTTCTTATTTTATTTTATTTGTGGTTTAACTATTGTTCTACTGTGTTTGTGAGCTGCATTTACCCAATGCAGGGGTTTAGAGGAAATTCAGTGATGGGATTTCAGTCCTATCCATCTGAGGGGGAATCTCTTTCATAAAAGACAGGGAAGAAAAAAGAGATTTTATACCCAGAGCAAAACTAGATTTTTTTCTTTCAAGGTATTTTTCTCTAAAACGTGAAAAAATGAATTAATATGTTGCATGTATTAGTCTGCAGAGAATAGGAAGCCATGGGTTTATCTACCAATAAAGGTGATTAATTTAGAAAGGAAGTAGTTTTAAAAGCCTCATATTTTGTCAAAAGTTAAATGAAGTTAGTCAAATGTCTGCTGAGTTCATGGCAAGCATGTATAAGAGCAACATATGTGAAGACTTATCTAGTCATGTCCTCAGTTTTGCATAGGCATTCATTGATCCTGTGAACTAAAATTAGGGGGAAGAGGATGCATTCATTTCCCTATTTGGTATCAGAATATTATGGAGGTTATGATGTTTTTACACTTTTACACATCATTGGCATGAAATACGAGAAGAGCGAAGTTGTATTCTTTGATTTTTATATATATATTATGTTCCCAGCTTCTAAATAATAGCTTATAACCTTTGCAAATATGACAGAGAGAAAATAAGGCAGATTATTCAAATATCAATCTGATATCAGAGTAAGCTGAATTTGCTTAGTAAGGGACTGGGAAGGAGAGGGACAGAACTCCAGGTTTCAAGGGGGATGAATCTCCCAGATCACCTATATCCAAATGATGGTTCTTGTGTTTCAATTAGGTGTTTGTCATTTGCATCAGGCTAAGCAGAAATATTCCAGGCTCAGTAAGCAGGTGGCACAACACTGCTAAAAGGTGGAGAAGGTGCTGTAAGAATAGCAGCAGTGGCGTATGAGCAACAGCAATGAGAGCATTAATAATATCTTCATATCTGGGGACTCAATACTGAATTTTGGGGATCTGTCCCGAGGGTTTTCTTTTTGTTTGTTTGATTGTTGGGACCTTTGCCATTTCTACATGGACATTTTTGGGGGATTCAGATATTCAGCTTGCTGCAGAGCAAATCTTACCTATTACAACTTAAGGGAGCCACAGCTCTGAAAGGAGCCAAGTGGAGCCAAGAGAGAAAGGAGAAGTGGGGCTTTGAGGGCTACATAGTTCTGAAATGCAATAATATTTTTTTTTAATTCCTGAGCATATATCTTGTCACTATAGATAATAAATATAGTATCAACAAATGAAAG